>NW_024377372.1:0-22522 GCF_016835505.1 Polypterus senegalus
TTTCCCCCCATACCTGTTTGGGTTTTTATTGAAATCCTCAAAAGTAGGTTTGGCGGCGATTTCATTTTGATGCTCCTTCTTCAGGTTCTGGACCATCAAGTCAACAGCATGGTCATCCATCCCCAAACCTGCAGAGCTGTTCATTCTTTTAAGTGTTTGTCCAAAAAATTTCATCTTTCTGAGCATTGATCAAAGAGCCAGAAAATCCCATTTCGTTACTTTATTCCAGGAGTTGACCTCTTTTTTTTACAAAAGGAAAGTGATCGGTGGCTCTTATATTCTTTTCACCTTTCACCATGTAGGGGCTGTCATTCATTCAAGCCGTAATGGTGAGCATTTCGCCTCCCCTTTCCTTCCTGAAGCATATCCAGGAGTTTACCTTGTCCTGAATGGTAAGGTCTTCCTCTAGCGTTTAGGCTCCTACTACCAGGCTTAGAAGATGCAGGCGCGGGAGCAAAGCAAAACAAAAAACTCACAAGGCTTTTGCTATAAACAATCGGACCAGAAGAAAAGTCGTGTTTGCAGAGAACTGAGATCGTCAGGGACCCATGCTCGCTGTTCTTGCGAGATTACACCACGTTAACACCCCAATGGGCCCAAGAGAATGAAAATCTGTTGAGTCTTCTTTTCAGCCAATAACACACCTTGAAAGAAATCATCTGGGTCTGTAGCAAAACTCTTTGTCTACCGTGTGACTGCTGAAAACCATATCTTTGTTATGAATTGGCTGCAAAGTACACTACAGGTGGGTTTACTTTTTGGAATTTTCCAGAATTTCCCAACAGGGATCAGAAAAGCTAAACCCGCGATAGGCGGGGATCACTGTAATCAGTCCTGGATACCTTTACTTGTTTTTACTTTATCTGTTTTGTTTATAGAACTACTTTTGATTTTTTTACTATTTATATTTTTCATTTGTTCTTTCTGGGCCTGTCAGTGCTTCTTAATGTGTATTTGCCATGTTTTCATTAACATTAAAGTTTATTTCATACTTGTTTCAACTATTGGAAAATGTTTAAATGACAGATGTGGTGTTAGGTTTAGATCTGCCCTTTTTAAACATCTTAAATATGACTTGTAACTTTAGCTCTTCTTTTGCAGTTGAGCCCTTAACTGGACCTACTGAAGGTGGGTTTCACTTACTATTTATGGGTCAAATTTGGGTCACGATTTGAAGAATTGAAGGCCCGTTACAGTTGCTGATATTCTTGTAGCCAGACTTTCAAAGTACCAGATTTCTACAAGGCATGTTTGTCTGTTTTTCATTATTGATGTGGAAAAGGGCTATGCTTTCATAATGAGTATCTTTCAAGAACTTTTTGTTATCACTGCAAAATATGCTTCTATACATCTATTTTTTTTATTCAACAGAATTGTTTTGGGTTGTCAGCGACACTGAACTATCTGGACAGTCAAGGTTGTTGCAAGGTAGACAGCCAGGCATTTTCCCCACAATTTTTACTTATCAGGTGAATTTTCATTTGATTTTCCTCCTAAAGATCTTGGATCCTCTTGGGCACCCTGAGAATTCTGTCTTTTCTATCTTTTTTCCCTAGTAGATGTTATTCCATAATTCTTGGGCGGTATCTTAAATACTGTTTCAGGGAAAAGTAGTTTTTCTGTGTATACCCATCTGAACCTGTAACAACATATTTTTAAATGTATTTGTATGTTTTGCAGGGCATGCACATAAGAACAGGTTCTTAAATCTTGAGCTTGGGGCCGCCAAACATTCTTACACATATACCAAAATACTCAAACAAAAGGGGGAAAAATGCTTAACTAGCTTATAATTACTTTTTAACTGTGATGATAGGGGTATATCATTATTATTGGTACAAAAAGGAACATATAAAGTTTCTTGTCTACTGCAGTTTTCTTTCTGGTTCTTCAGCTTACCCAGGTAAATTAGTTCAGAAAAAAGGCATAAGTCTAGGTGGCTTGATTGGTCCAACAAGAAAAGTTTTAATACATGAAGGCAAAATTGATATCAGCAGGGTATCATGGCTTCCTCTTATCACTACTGCACTATTTCAATAATACTACAGGCATTTTCCCAAAAAAGCAGTACAATAGTAAAATACCCTTCTCCCAACCCTGTAACCAAGCTTAGCTTTTGAATTTGTGCTTTGATAAGCTAAATCTATGTGAAAACATGGAAATATAATAAAATATGTCATTTGTTAACAATTAAACCATATGTCATAGTAATGCAATTGTTTTATTTAATTTGCTGCCATTGTTTATGTATTTTTTTAGACTGAAACCAAAAGTAACCTTTGACTGAAGAACTGATTTGAAACCTTAACACTAGAATCCCTGAGCTGCAAAAACTGTAATCGACTATCTTAAATCCCTTCACACTTCTCCATCAGCTTCTTTGTTTTGTAAATGTGTCAATCAGAATAAGCAGCAAGTAGCCTGCTACCCCATTGCCCTTAAAGGATCACAACACAACCCAAAAGTTCTCCCAGCCACCAAGGCTCCTTATATGCTGAGGTGCCTGGAGTTTACAGGTAAATAATATAATATATTGTTGACAGTTTTTTAAAGGTTTCCCGGTTCTAGTGTTAATATTGTTTCATTTTGATGGAGGGGAAATTTTGTGCATAATTAAATGTGAGTTTCATCAACTTCTCTCACTGTAGGATTATTCTATTAATTGTGACTGACAGAGTTAATTTCCTTGTACCAGTAGCCCGATTTGCTCATTTCTTTTTCGAACCCTGGACTTTGACTTCTGTGTTCCCAACACAAGGCCCTGTTGGGAGGGACATTCCTGACCATTGAGGAGTCAAACTCCATCCCAGGACAACATGTGTGTTCAGCATTTGTGTTTTTCCGGACTTTTAAGTATCTTACTGATCCCTATTCCCTCCTCCACGCAAAAGTGTGTTTTTAGAGAGGAGGGGTAACCTATTTAAAAGATTAATAGGATGTTTTCAAGCCCTTTTTGAAAATCATAGGGGATTTCAGTTATTTCCAGGTCCAAAATTATAGCAAGTTACAATTAGTAAAGTTGTTTTTTTTTCACAAAAATTGAAACATGAAGACACAAAGCTGATTTGCTGCCAAATCCCAAACAATGAGGCAGCAGAACTCCAGTGAAAGTGATTTTGGCCAAAAGAGGACATTGGAAAGACTTTTTAAGTTTAGGGAATCCGTTATTATCTCCACAACCTACAAAGAGCTTTTTTTGGTATGTCCTAACTGAAAAGTTAATTGAGGTTTTTTTTTTTTTTGTATAGTGAGAGTTGAAGAAGGTATTCAACTGTTTGTTTTGGAATGTGACATCTTATTGAAAAGGCAATTGTTTTTTTTTTTTTCTTTTTCCCTCTTTCTTTTAAAACTAAACTATATGCGGTGGTGCATCATTAAAGTGGAAACAACCTTGATTTTTTCAGCACCATTTTTCTTGTTTGGGGACAGATGAAAAGAACGGAGGCGCGAAAAGTTTAATGTGGGACTTGGTATCAATAATACAGCACTGTTCAAGTTAGATACTGTCACCCGTCCTGTTTGTTTTCCTAACCCTTGTTATTAAATTTTCTCCCTAATTTGGTGTGCCTTCCCCACTGATGTCAGATATACTCTTTATTATTTATTTGTCCATGACTCAACCTGCAATATTTAAATATCAAATCGTTCCTACATATCGCATTTCAGTGTAAACCAGGAACTGACTCTGGATGAACTGCTGTAACGAACCATTATCCAAGTATGTGGGGTTGAAAAACCCTACCTGTTGTCATACCTACAACCTATCAATGTTTAATGACATTCAGATTGCATTTATCATAGAAATCCTTTCAAGACACAGGATTAAAAATGAATGTTGTGGCCACTTATTAAGGTGTTTTATTTTCTAACAGGGTTGTTAAAAAAGAAATTGCTGTGGGAAAATATAGTAGTTCTTTTGTATTTGTTTGGCACATAAATAAGGATAATTTCCTTTCCCTGTTTTATCTTGGCTATTTCTTGGTGTCTCTTTTAGCATTTAATTTTCCTGCATTTTTTTCCTTTCCATTATTTGCATTCTTTTCAGGCTTCTTCACACTATGTTTCATTTAAAAACATGTTTTTGCTGACAAGGGTTTATTGCAAGCAACTGTAAATGTTTGGCTCTTGCACATGGAGAATTAAAATAGGTCGTGTTTTATATATGTGGACAAAATTGTTGGTCCCTTCAGTCAATGGAAAAAATCCAATGGTCACAGAAATAACTTAATCTGACAAAAGTAAAATAAATAAAATTCTAAATTTAACTAATAAAAGTCAGACATTGATTTTCAACCATCTTACAGAATTATTTAAAATAAACTCTGAAACGAGCCTGACAAAAATATGGTACCTTTAAATTAATATTTTGTTGCACACCTTTTGAGGCAATCACTGCAATCAAATGTTCCCGTAACTGTCAATGAGACCCGCACTTTCAGCAGGTTTTGCCCTCCTCATGACAAACTTCAGTTGTCTCAGGTTTGAAGGGTGCCTTTTCAGCAGCATTTTTCAGCTTTTTCCCAAAGATGCTCAATAGGATTGAGGTCAGGGCTCATAGAACCACTTTTAGAATTGTCAATGCTTTCCTTTTAGCCATTCTTGGGTGTTTTTAGTTTGGTGTTTTGGGTCATTGTCCTGTTGCAAGACCCATGACCGTGACTGAGACCAACTTTCTGACCCCTGGCTTTTTCTTCTAGAATCCCTTGATAGTCTTGAGATTTCATTGTACCCTAAAAGATTAAGACACCCTGTGCCAGATGAAAAAAGCACCCAGACATACAGACTCTCCATGTTTCTAGAAGGACAGTGTTCTTTTCTTGATATGTTCTTTTTCCGTCTGTGAACATAGAGCTGATTGCCCTTGCAAATCAATTTTTTTCTCTCCCTCTTTCCCTAGGACATTCTCCCAGAATCTTTGTGGTTGTCCCCATGTAGTTTAGCAAATTCCCGTCTGGGTTTTTAATTTTTTTCAACAATGGTGTCCTCTGTGTCCCAAAGTCCACTTTGGCTCAAAAAAACGACGGATGGTGCGATCTGACACTTTTATGTTCCCTTTAGCTTGAAGTTCACCTTGGATCTCTTTAGAAGTTTTTCTGGGCTCTTTTGTTACCATTAGATATCCGTCTCTTTGATTTGTCATCAATTTTTTCCCCCTGCGACCACGTCCAGGGAGGTTGGGCCCGTCCCAGGATCTTAAATTTCTGAATAATATTGTAACTGTAGTCACAGGAACATCAAGCTGCAGATGGTCTTTTGCCTTTTACCTTTGACATGCTTGTTATAATTTTCTTTCTAATCTCCTGAGACACTTTCCTTCGCTTCCTCTGGTCCATGTTTAGTGTGGGACACACCATGTTTACCAAACAACACAGTGACTACTCGGGACCTATATATGGTCACTGACTGATTAAAAATTGTAGATACCTGTGATGTTCTAGTGGACACACCTGGATTAACATGTCCCTTTGGTCACTTATTATAGTCTTTTCTGGGTACCACATTTTTGTCCCGGCCTGTTTCATGAGTTAATTTTATTAAATAAATTTTGTTGAAGCATTGTTTGAAAATCAATGTCGACTTTTATTAGTTAAATTTCATGAATTTTATTTATTATTTTTGTCAGATTAAAAGTTATTTCTGTGACCATTGTGAGTTTTCTTTCATTGACTGAAGGGTACACTTTTTGTCCCGCTATTTGTATATATTTTTATATTATTATTTTATTTTTATTTTATATATTATATTTTTTTTTTTGATATTTTTTATGAGGCCGTTCGGGAAAAAAAAGTTTGGTTTGAAAAATTTTTTGGTTCAGATTTTATTGGAACATTGGTTTGTTTAATTGGTTTTAACACCCATTCAGTTATTTTGGTTCTATATACTTTGGGTTTGGATTATTGTTAAAAAAATTTAAAAGGTTTCATAGCCCGTGAAATCTTGTAGTTCTAGTTTTTTTGGGGTTTTAAAAACCCCCTTAAAATTTCTTTGGTTGAGATATATATTGGTTGATATTTGGTTTAAATATAAAGGTTAAAATAGTTTGGGTTTAAAATTTTTCTGGTTCAGATCACCCTTTTGTATATATATTGGTTCAGATAGACGGTTCAGATATATCATTGGGGGATTTATGGGGGGGGCCCGGTCACCCATGTTTAGCATCCCCTTTTTTTACTTGTTCAAACCTTTTGTAATTAGGAACTTTTTTATACAAAACATCGTTTTGTCTTCCGTTTTTTTTCCCCCTATTTGTTTGGGGGTCCTGATTTAAAAAAATTTTTTTTCCTTTCATTTTAAAAAACACTACGACCCCGCCTCCCCCCCGCCCCGGCTCATTTACCCCCCTCCTGCCCTCTTTCCCCCATGACGATTCTTCTCAAAAGCAGGTTTTTGGGTTTTCCAAGAGTACCTCCCATATTTCACCTCATAAAGGCTGGTTTATCATTGGGAAAGCCCCCGTGATATCGTTATTCCGTGAGCTTTTCCAAAAAGGGTCGCCAAAAGGGAACACCTGTTTGCTGAAGAATGTTATGGGGGAAAACACTGAGTTGCTTTTTTCTTTAAATGTTGATCAGGGATAAAAATAAAATATTCCCATCAAAAATAACTGATGTTTAAGTTTTTTTTATAGTAAACGAACAAAACCACCCCCAAACTCCAAAAACCCTTTCGCACAATTAAAACCGTATCTGTAAAGGGGCGATTTTTTTTCCCCCAATAAAACAGATTCTTCTAAAACTTTTCCAGGAACATTTCCCCCCGGCCCCCCCTTTTTTTCACCTAACAGGCTGGTTTTCATTGCCCAAAACCCCCCGGTGATTTCTGTTATTCCATAACATTTCAAAAAAGGGTCTGGTTCAAAAAGAACTTGTCCTTTAGCTGAAAGGTTTTATGGATGTAAACACGGGAATGCTTTTTTTTCTGAATGTTTATCATGATGGGGGCAGTTGATCAGAATATTCCTGTTCAAAATAACTGATTCTTTTTATTGTAAACTGGGAAACAAAAAACCCCCCCTAAAAAAATCTAAAACTCACACTTTGGGGTCCAATACTGTATTAAATGTATCTGCCCGGAGATATTTTTTTTACCTAAAAAAATTTTATTACAAATTTGAAAGCGGAGGTGTTTCTTTTCCTTATTGGCCATTTAATTTAAAGATGATTCCGTCACGGGGGTAAAAAGTCTTTTTTTTGACAGGGCGTCGTTTTAAAAACGCATTTTGATTGACTTAAAAAAAAATATTTTCACCCTTTTTGTTTATGCCTTTTAAAAAATTTTTTGATGTAATTTTTTATGACAGTAAAAAAAATTTGTCAAAATTATAATGGGTTCAAAGGAAGAGGTGGGGGAAATTGCTGATTTTGGTTAAATGATACTGGTTTTTTTCCGGGGGTTTCCCTTTTCTGTTATTTTTTTATTTACTATTTATTTTAAAAATTTGGGAGAGAAACTAAAAAACAAAAAGGAATTTAAAAACAATTTTTATTATTATTATTATTATTATTATTATTATTATTATACGTGTGAATGCGATAAAATTCCCCCGGCCCGGGTTTTGGGGGTAAGAATAGGGAAATACCAGGTTCATTAAAATAATTACCCCAAAGGTACACCCCAATCAAACAAATGTGATATTATTAAAGAAAAGGTTATATAAATTAATTTTTCCCTTTTAAAAAGTTGAAAATGTCAACTGGTTAAAAATAGTTTCAGTTGCTTTCAGCACATGTGATTATATTTTAAAATAAATTAAAATCCTAAAAAAATGCTATTGAATCTTGAGATTTATTTTTTCTTTCTTAAAAAAGGGTTTTAATTTTTTGCTTAAAAAATCTTAGGCAAACATTAACGGGAAAATGTATCTTTTAATTTGTTTTAATGCATGCTCCTAAAAGTTCATTTTCTGTTAGAAAAACATCCGAAGCGTTCCTGATTTTCTCAAAGGTTCTAAATTAAAAACCCTATTGATTTTCGGCGGATTGAGGCCAAAAAACTTTTTTAAAAGTTAAAAAATACCAGTTCAGTTGTTTTTAGTCGTTTGGGTTTGTTTACTGTTCTGTTCCAAAAATTCTTCAGGATCATCAAAAAAAACGGGGATGAAATTTAGTAAAATATCGAAAATTACATTTCGTAAAAAACAAAAAAGAACTTTAAAGACAGCTCGTTAAAATAAATGTGCACCCATTTCCCCTATAAGTGAATTTTGAAACATTTAACGGTTTTTTTTCCCTGGGAAAAAAAAAGGGGAAAAAACCCACGAAATTTTTTTTTTTTAATCAAAAATTTCAACCATGAGTCATTAAAACTATTGGAATGGCATCTCATCCAAAATTGACGCTATTTTCCGGCTGCTGAAGCTGTAAAATGGGGCCCTCGCTGCTGATTATACAAAATATTTAAAAATTTTAAAATTGATTTTGGTTGTGATATAGTTTTCTTTTTTTTCCCACTATTGCATCCTTTTTCCACAAAACCCTCTTTTCCCATGGCTGGAAGCAGATCCATGGGCTTTGTGCCCCTGTCGCCTCTTTCAAAGAACCCTGGATAAAATATTGTCGAAATCCAGGGAAAAAAAATTGTTGAAAGTCATCAAATTCTTTCAAGTCACTTGCCCCATTATCCTCCCCACTAAAGGGACACTCATTTCCTTGAGTTTTTGCCAGGTTTGAGCTTCAACTGTTGTTTGGAATAACTTAGACAATTTTTGGATTGGCTGTTTTTCATTATATTATATTAATTTATTTATTCATTCACCTCTGTTAAAAAAAAACTTTTCCCCCAGGTACAATTCTATCTAATTATCTATTATATGAAAACATGAGATTTGGGAAAAAATTTATTATTTGTAAAATGAAGTCCCCAAATACCCACATTTGTGGGAAAGTCAATTAAAGAGTCAAAAACGCAACTGAGATATTAAAACATTTTATTGTCTTTCTGAAATTATATCTTTTAATTAAAATAATTTATAATTATAAAAAGACCCTTTTTTAATTCAGCATAAAAACCAGGCCAAACATTTTTTTGGAAAAACGGGTTTTATAAATTCGAATGTACACCAATAGCAGGGGGATGAACTTCCTTAAATTCCTTTTTCCCCCAAAACTAAAAAAAAACTTTCATATTCCCCCTGTTCTCGCTTTTTTTAAATAAAAAAGGTCATCCTCTTAAAAATTATATTCACGCACAATTAAAAATATTTATAATTAAAACACTTCAAACAACCTTTAAAAATGTACATTTTTTTTTAATTACCTTCAATGGATCTAACACCAACATGGGACTTAAACACATACAAAATATCTTTTTTTTGTTTTAATATAGCGAAAATTTTGATCGCCCTCATCCAAGCCACCATTTAAAAAAGTTTACAGGCTTGGGAAAAAAATGAAAGGAAAAAAATAAAATAGTCTTCCCCCCCTTTGCTCATACTACAGTTTAAAGTCCACCCACCTGATGCCAACTCTTTCAGATGGTGTGAAACCAAAAAAATGTAAATGGACACAGGAAAAATTTAAAAAGACTTTTTCTAAACATGTTGGGTTTGGATCATGGGGCGTAAAAAAAAAAAATTTCCTATTAAAAAATATAAAGAAACCCCAAAAGGTTTGATTAAATTTTATGAAAACCCATAGAATACTTTCTAATACATTTTTCCTTAACAGTCTCTTTCAAATTTTGGGTTGTTTTATCATTATATTTTTAATATTTGTTTTAAAAAAGGCCGAAAATAATTATCAGGGTTAATTTAAATATATTTGCAGTATAACTGTACTTATCCTGAAATGCCAAATTAAAAAGAGAAGATGAAAAAGTTATTTTTTTTAATATTTTTAAACAAACTGTCAAAATGCCCTAATCATTTTGACTTTTTTTTGACCCAAAGGGTGGAAATATCCTGGAAGAAGCCCTATCGGTTTTTTTGGTTTAAAAAAAAAAAAATAATAAAAAATATATTACTTAAAAGCTTTTTTCGCTACTCAGCATTTTATGACTTTTAAAAAAAGAAAAGCGCTTGTTTTTTTTTAGGGGATGAGTAAGGACAAGTAAAAAAAAAAAGGAATAAAAGCTTTTAATTTTTTAAAAAACTATGGCGTTTTGTAAATTTAATTTTAAAAGCAGAAGGGGGCCTGCATAGCCCAAGGGGGAAAAAGGCTCCTCTTAGAAGGTTTGAGACACTCGATTAAAACGTTAAAAAGATTCTAATGACAAAAAGAAACGGGCCTTGCCCCCGGTGTTTTTTTGGACCACAGCAGAAAAGGGGTCCAGGCTGCAAAAATTTTTTTAAATACATTTGATGATTTTAATCCCCCAGGGAAAAACGGTGCAGAGAACCCCTATTTTTTTAAAAGGAAATTTGCTGTAAATAGAATTTTCCCCAAGTGGAGGTGAAAGGGGGGTGTGATGGAAAATTTTTATTTTTTATTTATATAAAACCCTTTTTATTTTCATTCCAATAGGATTGGCTCCATGGCGGGGTGTGGAGTTCAACAACAAAACCTTTCCCCGTGATTTTTTTTGGAAAAAACCACCTGTAAATTTTAAGAGCAAGCTGCATTTAAAACATGAAAATGGATTGCTACATTTATTTTGACTATCATTTTCCCAAAATTTTCTTCCCCTTTCAATCAGAGCCCCCCATAAATTCAATAGCTTTTAATTCCCTCAACCTTAAACGGACATGGGAATCGCAAAGGCTGTTTTTTAACAGTTTGGCATTTTTGCACGGGCACAAAAAAAACTTGTTAAGACCCGGTTTTTAACGGTTCACATGTTTGCGTAAGTTTTTTTAAAGCAAACTTTAAAAAACTTTTTAAAATTTGCCCAAAAATAAGTCTCGCGATTCAAACCTTTTTTGGAATTTTAATCATTAAATAATATACATACATTTGTGGATATAAAGAAAACATGTAAATTTTGCATTTAACCAGTTGACATTTTAACTTTTAAAAAGGGTTTAATATAATTAATTTATAGAACCTTTACTTCAATAATATACATTATTTTGCATTGCGGTGCACCTTCTTTAATTTTTCCCAATAAACCCGGGGATTTTTTTCCCCCTGGGGCTGAATTTGATCGCATTCCCGAAAATAATAATAATAATAATAATACTTTTTTATTATTGTTTTTAAATTTCCCTTTTCTTACTACTAAAAGAAATTTTTAAAAATAAAAAAAGTTAAAAAATAAAAAAAAGGAAGCCCCGGAAAAACCAGTGATCATTTAACTGCGGTCCAATCTTACCCCACCTCCCCCTTATGATTGGCGCATTATAATTTTGAGCACTGGGGAAGAAGCTATTTTTTTTTGAAGTCAATCAAAATGCCCCTAAAAAAGATCCCCCTATCAAAATGGGGTTTTCACCTTTTGAAGTAAATCATCTTTAAATTAAATGCGAATGAAAATAGAATGGCTGTTTCTTTGGAACAAAAGTTTTTTGGGGTAAAAAAAAATGATCGTCGGACGCCTTTAATCCAGTATTGGGCCCAGGTGGGGTTTGGTATTTGTTTTTTGAAAAACCGGGCATGTTTTTTTCTCAGTTTTTCAATAAAAAAAGACCTCAGTTTTTTGGGAACAGGAATATTCATCAAACGGTCCCCGATCCTTAAACATTCAGAAGAAAATTACCGTGTTTTCCCCCAAAAATCCTTTCGCAAACGGGGCTGTTCCCTTTCTGAACCAATGCCCCTTTTGTCTGCCTCGAAAAACAGAAAACAGGGGGCTTTGGGGAATGATAAATCATCTTTGAGGGGAAACATGGAGGACTGGGGTTGCACTAATGCTTCCGGTAACTCAGCTTTGAGAAGAATCTGTTTTTTGGGTGAAAAAAAAAATCGTCCCTTGACAATCGGGTTAATCAGTAAGCGCCCGTTTTTGGGGTGGTAGGGGTTCGGCTTTTGTGTGGTTTTATTAGTTTTACTATAAAATAGTTAAACATCAGTTATTTGTGATCGGGGGAAAATTCTGGTCAGATCCTGATGAAAATTTAAAGAAACAAGCAACTCCATGTTTTCCCCCAACTTCTTTAAAAACAGGACTAAATTCCTTGCTGGAAAACCCCTTTTAAAAATGCTGCCCGAATAACAGATGTCACCAGGGGCTTTCCACCAAATTAAAAACCCGCCTGAGGGGTAAAAAAAAAAAGGGGCCCCCTGTGGTTTGATTAATCTTTTAGTAACTCTGCTTTTGAAAGAATTTTATGGGAGGGAAAGGGGGCAGTGAGGCTAAATGAGCGGGAGCGGCGGGGCGGGTTTTCCGGAGTGTTTAAAAAGAAAAAAAATTTTTAAATCGGGGCCCCCAACAAATGGGCTTTGAAAAAAAAGCGACAGACAAACGTGCGCATGTTAAAAATTTTCCTTCAACTGTTGAAGCAATGATGAACAAAAGGGGGATGCTAAACATGGGGGACCCCCGTTTTCCCCAAAACCCAAAAAATGTATATATTGAACCGTCTATCGAACCAAATATATATCAAACGGTTATCTGAAGATGTATATATCTAAACCAATCATTTTAACCAATATATATATTTAAACCAATGTATATCCCCAAATTTAAACTCAACCCAAAGTTTTTATTTGACGGATGTTTCAAACCAATTTTAAATCGACGGATGTATCTCAACCAAAGTATATATATAAAAGGGTCTATCAAACCAATTTTATATATTTCCCTTTCTAAAAAAAATTTTATATCGACGGGTTATTCAAACCGAGATTCTCAACTCTCCCCAATGTATATATTTGAACAAATATATATCGAAAGGATTTTAAAAACCAATGTTTTATTCAAAAATGTATCGAAAGTATAAATATTTAACCAAGTTATTTTAAAACCAATCCTGAAACGCCTCATAGTATATATATATTTTATATATATATATATATATATATATATATATATATATATATAGGTAAAATATATATATATATGTGTTTATATATATATATGTGTGTATATATATTTTATATTTTATATAATTATATATATATATATATGTGTTTATATATATATATATATATATTGTGTTTTTATATATATATATATATATTGTTTATATATATATATATATTATTTGTGTATATATATATATATATTATTATATGTGTGTATATATATTATATATTATTATATATATGTGTTAATATTTTTTTATATATGTTGAAAAAAAAATAGTGATTATGGATTATATATATTTGTTTTTTTGGTTAAAAAATATAGATGAAATTTTATATATTTTAATTTATTAAATGTATTATTAATAATATATTGTGTTTTGGGGCAAAAATTTAAAATTAGAGTTTGGGGAAAAAAAAAAAAAAAATGAGATGAAAAAAAAAATTATAAAAAAATTTTAAAAAAGTAGTAAAAAAAAAAATAGTTGAGAAAAAAAATTTAAAAGATTGGAAAAATTTGTTTTAAAAAAAAAAAGGAAAAATTTTAAAATAAAAATTTTAAAAAAAAATATTAAAAGTTTTAATAAAAATTTTTGGGTTTTTTTTAATATTATTATTTTTTTTAATATTTTTTATTATTTGGGGTTTTTAATAAAAATATAATTATAATAATTGTATATATTATTTATATATAAAAAAAATAAATAATGTATGTTTATTATTGTTGTAATAATATTTTTTTTTTTTTTTGTTTTTTTGTTGTTTTATTATTATATTTTTATTTTTATATAATAATTTTATATTTTATTTTTTTTGTTTATTATATTTATGTTTATATATATATTTGTATATTATATATATATATATATATTATAGTTGATATATATTTTATTGTTTTTAATTTAATTTTAATTAATTTATGTTTGATGTATAATTTTTGTTGTATGAATTTAAAATTTGGGAAGTATTAATTTTTTATTTTTGTTGTTTTTTTTGTTTTATGTAGATATTTTTTTTTGTAGTATTAAATATTTAAAATTTTATATATATTATTATTATTATAAAATTATTTAATATATTTAAAAATATATTTATGTTTTTTAATAATAGTCTTTTGGATTTTTGGTGGTGTTTTTCGTTTTTGTAATTTTTGGCGGCCATCCGGAAGGCAATGTTTTTTTGCCATTTAAAATGGTCTCATGTTTTCTGGGGGGTCCCCAAAGCTTTTAAAAGGGTTTTTTAACCCTTTTAAGATATAGACCAATTCTTCTGCCCCCATTTTTTTTGAATTTCTGGATTTGGAGATGCTAGGGGGGTCTTTTGGCATTCCTTTCACCTCCATTTAAAAAATTTTTGATTGAAAAGGTGTGTAATCAGGCCTGGGGGGGGGTTGGAAAAAATCAGGTTGAAACCAAGTTGGGTTTTTTTTTTAACGGGGCAATTAATTTTTTCAAAGGGGCCATTAGGTTTTATTTTCTTAAATAATAAAAAACCTATTTAAAAAAGTTTTTTTTTACTTGTGTTTTTTACTTAAAAGGTTAAAAATTTTGATGTCAAAAATTTTGTGACCTGAAAAGAAAAAGAAAACGGAAGGGGAAAAAGTTTTCAACCCCCCTTTCCAAAATTATTAAACCAATTTTATATTGGATTATTAAAAGCAAAAATTAAAAAAATTTCTAACCCAATGTTATTTAAAAATTTTTTTTCCTGCGGCCCCTCAAAAAATATATATATATATATGGGAAGAAAAGGCTTAACTTTTGCTAAGCATTGGAGTACAAAAAAGGAAAGGGGAAAAGAATCATTCATAAAAAGTGGGTTTTTTTTCCTGATTTCAAACCCCTACCAGGGGGTTATAAATAAAGCTTAACTTAAAGAATCCCAAAGGAATAATAGCAATACCTTTAAATGGAGGGGGGTAGATCCTGTGGGGGGTGAGGGTTTTTGGGGGTAAAGCTTGTTTATTGAATAATTCTTCTTAAGTTTTTTAGGGATTTATGTGGTTTTGAGGCATTCTCTTTATAACCAGGATTTAGTTTAGACTTTTTATTTTTGGGTTTAAATTTTTACTTTACATGTCCCAATTAAATTAAAACCCTTTGTTTGTATCTTATAATCCGTTCCCCTTTCTTCTAACCTTTTTTCCGTATAAAATTTTTTTTTTTTATTTTCTTTTTAGCTAAAACGAATAAATTTATACTGGTTTTTTTCCTTTGTTTCTTTTTTTGGCTTAATTACAAAATCTTTTTATGGAAAAAATAAAATAAAAATGTAAAATGTTCCGGGGAAAAACCAAAGCCAGTTTCCCTTTGCTGTGAGGTTTTTTTTCCCAGAAATAACTTTTTTAATGAGGAAAAAAAGGATCCATAAAGGAACCTATGTAATGAGTATGAAAAATCAAAATATATCTTTCAGGGGGTTTCAAAACTTCCTTTTTGGGTGAAAATTAGGCATGGGGAAAAGACGAAACAGAAACCATTTTTGCAAAAAAACGGGTATTGGGGAGTTTCAACTTAATTTCTAAGACCCGTGTTTTTACAGCTTACTTTTTTTTTTTTCTTTTGCCCGAAAATTTAATAATATTTTTTTAACCCTTGAAATTATTGTAAATGAATTTTAAAAATTTCATATTTCCTTCCAATTGGAAAAGTTTACAAAACAAGTAAATTTTAAGATTACACTTGACAATTTAATAATGGGGAAAAAAAAAAAACGTACCTAAAACGGGGTTTTTTTTATTTTAATGGGAAAAAATTGAGGTTCTGTTTTTTCTTTTAAAAAACCAAGAATTTGTTTGGATATGGGAAAAATTTTTATAGTCAAAAATTATTCCTTTTAAAATTACTTTTAAAAAAACTAAACCCAAACTGTGAGTTTAACTTAATAGCTTCTCTTAACAAAACTTTTCGTTATTCTATATTTTTTCTTTATACATACACACAGTATGTTTCCATTCTTGTTTAGGAATATTAAATAAAAAATAAAAAAAATTTATATACTTAAAATGATCTTTCAGTTTCAGGGTCTTCTCTGTTTTGCCCATTAATAGTGTTAAACCCCTTTGAAAAGACTAAAGGTACGTGTGTTGTTCTTTTTGGATAACCCAAGGTGTTTCAGTAGTTGGTGAGAAATTAAAAACCAAGCCCCTTTTAAAACCTTTTGAACCGGGAAAAAACTCAAATTCCATTTAAACAGAGAGACATTGTTAAATATTTCTTGTATTTGAATATAACCCATATTAACATCTTTTCTGGGGTTTTTATAAAAATTTTTTTGTATTTTTTTTGGGAAAGAAAAGGTTAAACATACCTAAAACCCCTTTTAAATAAGGAATAACAGTAAAAAAGCTAATAATTTTAAAGAACCCTTTCATTTTTAAAAAAGACACAAAAGTTTTGAATTAACAAAAAAATTTTTTGAGGAGTTTAAAAAAAAAACAAAGAACCACCCTCCCTTAAAAATTTTTTAAATTTGGAATTTTTTAAAAAATTCAGAGTAGATGAATGTTTAAAGGGGTCAAATAGCCCGAAACAAGTTTAAATTGAATATTTTTTTCAAAAAAGTTTTTTCTGGTAATAAAAAAAAGAAGCATTTTTCATTCTGTCACTTCCATTTTCTTTTAATATTAAAAAGGTTAAGACATTTTTTTTTTTCCTATTTTTTTCTTTTTAATAAAAGAAAGAGGTTTTTTTTCAAAGTTAAAGGGGAAAATTTTTTTTGCCTTTTAAAAAAGTTCGGGTTTTTAAAACCCTTGTACAACGCTCCAAAGCTATTACTTATTCTATTAAGGTTAATATTTTTTTTTTTTTTTTTTTTTTTTTTTTTTTTTTTTTTTTTTTTTTTTTTTTTTTTTTTTTTTAAAAAAAAAAAAAAAAAAAAAAAAAAAAAAAAAAAAAAAAAAAAAAAAAAAAAAAAAAAAAAAAACCCCATCCCTTTAAAAAATTTTCAAAAGCATTTTTAAAAGTTATTTTTTTAAAGGGAAAAAAAAGGGGTTTTTCTTTTTTGTTTTCCAATTAAATAGGTTAAAAAAATGAAACCAAAAATTTTTTTTTTTTTGGGGGAGGGGGTTTTTTTTTTTTTTTATTCAAGGTTTTTTTATTTAAACCTATCAATTTAAAAAGTTACTTTCCTTGTTAAAAGAAAAAATGCTATTACAGTGTAACTTTTATTTTTAATGTTACAGTTTTTCTTTTTTCAGTATTTTCAAAAAGCTATGAAGATCTATATGCATGATGAAAGTTTCACAGTAAATTGGGTTAGTGATCACACATTCTGTGATGATAAAAAAAACAAACCCATTTCCTATTTTTAGATTAACAACTTATAATGACTTGTTACATACTGTTGTAACAAGACTTAATAAACCCTTTTGTTAGAGCACTGTACACTATCAGTAGGGTATATAAAATAGCACTTTAAAAAGTTCACTTTGGTGGCCTAAGGGGATATTTCACAGTTATATTTTTACATTATAAGGTTTGTGAATCCAATTGATTTATTTTAAAGATCAATTAAGCTCCATTATTCAAGTTACAGTGTATCACAGCTTTTAAAAACATTTGGCATGAATATACTTTGATGTTTTATAAGTGTTAAGACAAGAGAAGCATTTGTTAAGATTACAATTATTATATTGTAACAGTATATAACTAATATATGACTTACAGGTAGTACTTTATCTAAAGTTTTAGACAATATTAATTTTAGTTTAATTTAGTTTGATTTTAGAAAGGCACATTTTGAGCAGAAGCAGGTGCTAAGAGACAACTATGTACCCTTTAAAAGGGAAAAACGTTGAATAACAGTAACATATTTAATTTTGAATGAACTACATAATCTAGGCAAACTGTTAAGAACCAATGGTGGATTGAGTGCGGACCCTAAAAAAAAAATATTTGAAAGAAAGTTTAAAAAAAAAAAAACAAATGCAAGACAAATAAGTCTAGCACTAATTATATGATTTTTTGAACACTGAGAGCAAAGTTAAACAGCAAAATGCAGATGGAGAAAATGTAATTTAGAATTCAAAAAGTCAGTCTAAGAGTTCTTTAGAGTATCATAATAGTAAGAGATTAGGAGTTTAATAACAGTAAAAGGAATTAAATCTAGCTTAAAGATGTTATAAACCTGTTGCCTTTATATTGTGCATTTGCCCTTTGTTCATTTCTCCGTTACACAGTTACTGGCAAATTAGTTTTCTTGTCTAATAATTGAGTGGACATTTTTATCAAGAACATATTTATCATTTTTCCTTATTAGGGTGATGGTCTTACTCTAGCATGACTAAAGATGAGGTGGTGGCAAAATAGGGGATGGAATATGTACAGTGAAAACGCTTTACAAAACAGATCTGTATTGTGACCCCTGCTGTAACCTGCACCACTCCATGGAGATGATCTTCAGAGTTCATGTGAGTAATATATCATCTTTAAAATTTTCAAAAGCATTAATGTATTTTAAGAGTTTCTTGTTTCCATAATAGTATGACATTATTTTGCAGGTTGAAATGGGCAACCTAACCTTTAATTTGGAAAAGTAGTTTATGATGAGGATGGATTATCTCATTTCAAGAAGCTCAAATTGGTCTGGGAGTTGGAGCAGGGTGGTTTCACAATAGTGTTTATTATTATTCTTATGTATAAAGGGTTTGTATGGACGATCTTAATTGGTTATTATGTTTTTGTGAACAGTTGTACTTAATGATTTTTTTTATGTTGTCTGTCTTTAAATTTTAAGGCTGATAACTATTGTTGTAATTATGCTTTTCTATAGTAATAGTCAGGGTCCTCGGTTACAACGTTTCGACCAAGTTTGAAATTTACAACGCTCATTCCCCTAAAACTTAAAAAATTTAGACATGAAAAGGAATAAAGGTAAGATTTTTTACACTCATTTTTCTGTTCTACGGGACAGTGTACAGGGTTACATCACTGTTGTAGACGGAACTGTGTCGAACCGAGGGCCCCCGTATCAAAAAGTTACTGTTTAAGAAACTACCGATTTGTGTTTTGTCACTTTAAAATACGATAGTCATGGCTGTAAGTGGTAGAAAATAAATATTTAATATTATCTATAATAATTTTGCTCCAGAAGGTGTTCCCTTTTTTATCAGGATGATTAGACCATCTGTTTATAATGCATCAGTTCTACTCAGGCATCATGTTTTGACCTCTAGGCGCAAGATAAGCAAGCTTGAGGGATTACAAGAAAGTGCTGGTACAACTGAGAACTTGAAGTGAATGTGGGAGACCAGTGTCGAAAGGAGTTAAGGTAAGTTTTAGAGTTTTGGGTATCACTGTATATATTACTAATACTAGGAGAACCATATTAGCATACAAATAATAAAAAATCTTTTAAATTGTTAAAAGCATATTTTCATATGTATAAGGTTTGGGTAATATTTGATATAACTATTTATTTTTTTGCGGGAGCAGAGCCAGGTAAAATTGTGGTTATCATTATGTCAGACTATCATAGGGATTGGTGGAAATAAAAGGTTGAAAGTCTAATACTTTTGAAAAGACTCAGATGTGAAAATGATCAATTAAAAATTTTTAAATTTTAAATATTATTCATTTTGCTTCTAAATTGGAAACTGGCAAGTTTGATTTTTGTGATGTGTGGGTCAACCCACCTAAGGTTCTGCTAAGGCCTCTTTATTTTTAGCAAATGAGGACACTCATAAAATGCAGGTAGGTGAATAAGTGCTTTTATTAAAAATCAACCAAATATCCAAAATTTGAACTAATAATCCAATAATAAAATCATACAGGTCCCATGATGAAGGATAGGAATAAATAAATTAAAACCAAGGTAAAACAAAGTCAGATTTTTTTATAAAACCCCAGATGGTTGGCATATTTATGATCTCTCCTTTTGCCACAGCATCCATCCTCCTGCCTGTCACTGTCCCCCCCTTTCCCCCTATTTTTCCCTCGTCTCCTTCTTTTTCATCTCTTCTTCAGCCAACTTCCTTATTGTCCCCGACTCGCCCCCTCCGGTTTCGAGCTGTGGAGATGTCAGTGGTCCTTTTTTCATGGCTTTTTACATGACTGCCTCCATGAGTGGTCTCTTGCCACTACAAGCTGGGTTCTCCATCTTCCTCAAGCTCGAAACTTGGTGCCTGTCAGGGTCCCTAGGGAGACCCTCTACAACGCCTCACTAACCCTTTGCTGGTCAATTGGGATCCAACCCCCCCAAAACATTGATCACTTGTTCTTGTGGGACCCTGACCAATTCTTTTACTCCTCTGTATGGGCTGACGTGATTGATTCACCTGTTGTTCCCTTTTTCTCATGCTGGCTCCCTTATATGCTTCCATGGGGACGGCACCCAGTCACAAACTGCAGAAAAACCAATGAAGCAATTAAGAAACACTCTCACGAGCCAAACTCCATCTCAATCACCAAACAATCTCCTGCGCTTCAAACACACACACCCATGAAGATTGAGCCAGCATTTCACCACTTATATTTTAAAACGGGCCCACTAAAGTGTTAAAAAGGACCTGCTATACCATAATCTTTTATCATATTCTTTTTTTTAAATAAGTTTACAAATCATCTAAAAGTTATTTATGTTTTTAATGAGTTTTTTTTTGGCAATTTTTTAAGACTTGTTTTTTTTCTTGTCAAATTAATAGTTTTTTTTGATTGTTTAACATATTGCAGAAAATAATATAAAAGGCTTTGGTGAAGTTATTTTACTTTTCTTTTTTTGGGCATGTATCTTTGTTTATTTTAAATCTCTTGATTATTCTTATTATTATGATACAGATTAAAAAATCTTAAATTATTTTCTTATTTTCAACCAAAATTTTGGGTCTCGGGTTTAAAAATTTCATATGATTTGTAAAAAATTTTTTTTTTCAAAAATTTTGGGGCTTTTCCCAAAAAATAAAGGGTAAAATGAGGTCAAGAAAAATGAATTTAAATTTAAACTGGTGTTTTATTTTAAAAATTTAAAATACTGTGCAATTAAAAGTTTATTAATATTTTTGTATTACGTGTTTATACTTTTTTTTGTTCAAAAACAGCCAAATTCATTCATTTATATCTTTTAAAAAAGCAAATTTCATTTAAAAATTTACCATGAATTAAGAAATTTATTAAAAAAAAAATAATTTTTATCCAATTACTTCTTTTTAATGTAATATACAGTGGGTTCAAAAGGTATTCAGACCTCTTCCTTACATTTGATTTTGCCAATCAGTCCACACCAATAAAAATTTTACAAATAAAAAGTTTTTCAAAGGTTTAACTTTTAAAATCAAAAAAAGTCCTCATTTATATTAGTATTTAAACTTTTTTTTTGGTCAAATTGTGATCAGGGGGCATCCTGTTTGCTTTTTAAATTTTAAAATTGTCTAGACCTTTATTGGAGTCCAAAATTTACAAACTTAATTGAATTTTTAAAGGCACCCCCGGGGGTTTTATAAAGACCTTTTGTTCACATTGCCCGTCTGGGCAAAACAATCTATGAAATCCAAGGAACTTTTGTAGACCTCATGATTGAATTGAATTGAGCATTGAATGTTTCCAGGAGCACAAATACTTTAATAATTAAAAAATGGAAAATCAACAGTGCTTTTCCGGGGAGTTGGCAGTCCACCCAAAACTCAATAACTGGACAGAAGCACCTTGATCAAGAACAGTGGTCACTCTAAAGGGGTTTCAGAAGTCCTTTTCTGAGATGGGAGAACCTATAAAAAGGGAAAAAACATCTCAGTAGCACCCAATCAGTTAGGTCCCAATGGTAGAGAGCTAAATGGGATACACCTTGAGTAAAAGGATAGGGGGCATTAACAGGAGTCTGGGAGCATTAAGAAAAACATTCCTGGTCTAAGACTTAAATTAAACGCATTGAGCAGAACCCCCACTATGTTTTGGCAAATTCAAGGAACTGCTCATTACCTGCCAAATACTATTCCTACAGTGAAGCAGAGTGGTGGCAGGGATCATGCCATGGAGGTGCTTCCAGTGCCAGGACAGAGAGACAGGTCAGATTTAAGGAATTGATGAATGCAGCCAAATAAAGTGAAGTCCTGGGAAAAAAACCTGCTCTAGAGAGCACCACCCCGGACTGGGGCAATAACCTTTCAGCTGACACTGACTCAAAGCATACAGCCAAGAAAATGGAAGTTTAGATGATTCATCCCAAAATAATGGAGTCTGAGAAGATGTGCAAAAAAGAATAGGGTAAACTGCCCAAAACCAGGTGTGTGGAACTTGTTGAGAATTGCCCAAGTAGACTTAAAGCTGTAATTCCTAAATAAAGAGGTTTTTAAAGTACGTATTAGGTTGTAATACATATATAAAAAAGAAGTTCACTTTTGATTTTTAATGGATTTACACATCTTTTAAAAAAATGCTTTCACTTTGTCATTTTTGGTTATTGAGTGTAGATTGATGGTTTCATAAAATTAAAGTTTTATCATACTTTTAATACCATTGAGCATAACTTTGAAATCAGATAAGTATTTAGGACATGCAAAGGGTTTTTTTTGGAGAAAGGGTTCCCTTTGAATAATTTCCCCAATTTCCTCCTCAAAGGGAGGAACCAAAAATAGGAAATTTACTGGAACAAATTTTCCAAACTTGGAAACCTAGGGTAGCTTAAAAGTT
>NW_024377373.1:0-6619 GCF_016835505.1 Polypterus senegalus
TCATCCTCATTTTTAAGAATTACTGTTTCATTCACAAAAATTTGCCAGGTTTTTCCCCCCCCTCTGTTAATGGGAAATAAATCCAAAAAAGAAAAATTACCACGCTGTCTCTAGAGTTTCTCCACACTCAATGTATTCCTTGCATCCCTGCTATACCCTCTGATCTCCCATTTCAATTCAAATGCCTCCAATTTCCAGTAAGGCTCTGCTTCAGGATGACAATTAATAAGTCTCAGGGACAGACCCTACAAAAGTTTGCATTTATTTGAGGCAAGATTGCTTTTCTCCTGGACAACTATACGTCGGATTCTCAAGAGTAAGCGCACAGCTTGGTCATATTACAACCGAGTGCTTGAACTGACAACGTGGTATACAAAGAGATCCTTAACAAATAGTTATTGGTATATTTTCCCTCAGTTTAAAAGGTTTTCTTCTTTTAATAAAAATTTAAAAGCAGTACTTGCTATATACAGTATATATATATGTAGTGTGGCAGTAGGGGGCAGTAGTGCACCCTTGAACCCTCAGGTACAACCCGGAGACCAGGTAACAGTCCAAGACTCTTTATTATTTTTCCCACAGTGCACCAAGCACCTTCCACACTACTCATAAACTCTTTAAACAAACACACACCTCTCCTCCTCGCCCAGACACTTTGCTCCCTCCCACCCAGCACACCCTCAGTGTCTGGACTGAGGCACCGTCCTTTATAGCCCCTGACCGAGGTGTTCCTGTCCCAGCAGTCCATAGTTCCCTATTCCTTCCGGTCAGGGCAATCAGTTTTTCACATCACCCCGAGCACGCCATTCCTTCCCGGCCACGTGACTGTGACGTACCGGTCATAAGGCACAACCGATCCCACAAGTCCCCCACAGCGACTCCTGGTGGTCTACAAGAATCCATAAGGCCCTGCTGGACCTCGGGCACGATCCTGCTGTCGGGAGAGCTCCTCCTGTCGGCCTGGGTGCGGACCGCCTGGGGCCGCAGTCTTCCACAATTCCCCCTAGCGAATGACTTTGGGGGAGCGTCCGCCCCGGAGGGAGCTCTCCTCCAGGAGGACGCGCCGTCCGGGCCTTGAGTGCTGTTCCCGTCCTCGAGGTAACCTTGGGGACGGTGTACCTCCTGTCTCCCCGGGACAATGGCGCCCCGTGGCTCCGTTGCCGCAATTATAGCACCGGCGAAGCCCTCCTGGTTGCTTCCTCTGCGGGACCAAAACACCTGGAGCTCCGCCAGCCGCCTCCGCCTTCACCTGCCAGGAGGGCATTACGCCTTGCTGCCCTCAAGCCTTCTCCATTATGTCGGGGACCCACCTTCCTTTTGGGATCTCCCGCTGATCTGGGGTTGCGCCAGCCTGAGGCTCTCCATGGAAAGAGGAGAGCCTTTACTGTCTGCACACCCCCTTCCCTTTCCGCTACTAGGAGTCGGCTTCTAGCACCGCCTCGCCCGGGAACAGCACCAGTCAGCTGTACCCGCACGAGCGCGCTTCCCCGCACTCTCATCACCGGCGCATTCCGACTTAAGACCGTTGGGTCCCGAGCTTACCGCTCGAAAGCCACGCCACGCCGCGATGCCCCGGCTGTTTGCTCCAGTCCCCACATTCGGTCATCATGCCCCAGTCTCTTGTCCCGGGGACACGTGCTTTGACACGGCTACTCATTCTCAGCGTGCCCGACGCACTGTGTCCCTTACTCTCTACACAGGGAAGGACTCACCTGTACTCCCGATCGATCCTCTCCAGAGCTTCCCCAGCCAGCCGCAACGAACCCTAGTGCCTTCAACGGAGCTGCCGCATCGCCCCAGTTCCACTACACGCCTTTAGTTCAGCATAATCCTGTAAGAACGGTTTAGGGGCGAGGTATTCCTCGAGCCCCTGTAAATCCAAACAGTTAATGTTTACGGCCGGAATTGTTAGTGCTTCCGCATTTTGCTTACCTCCGCCGGAACCAATGAGCACGCCGCCCCGCACGCAGTTTCGCTGGTGCGTAAGGCTCCTGTGAGTTGAGTCCTCAGAGGGACGGCTGGCTACTACAAGCGGCTGAGATCTGCCTTTTCTTTTCCGCTGCAGACCCGCCAGCCACAACCCGGCCCCTTCTTGTCGGTGGTTTTTGTTTCGGGCGCCCCGCCTTTCCCTCCCTTTCCAGGAGGCTCGACCCGCCAGGGACGACCGTCTCTGCCGGAGGACTCCGGTTACCTCCACCATCCCGCATTCACCGCTGGGTGACCAGTCTGTTGTTGACTGGAGCTGCCGGTAGCCGTCCCGCATCCTGGCCTGCCTTCTGGGAGCCGCGCCATTTTGCCGAAGCACGAGGTAGTCAGTCGCACCGCTGCAAGTTTCTTGGCGCCTGCAAAACATGATAAAACAAAGTCGAAACGTCGGGCGCTTTACTCCAGCTGCTCGTAGCGGATGGCGCCACCCGACTGTCTAGGGGTCCAGCGCCGACAGCCCGTGTCCGAGTTCTTCGCTACCCGGCCCCGTTTCGCCGGATTAGCGCTTTGTCTTCCTCGGCCCGGTCAGGAGGGTCCAGACATCTCGCGTTCATATGCCCTGCAGGCGGCTGGGACTACCTTCTTTTTTCCCCGTTTTCTTCCATGGCCCTATAGAGCGGATAGACGCACTTTCTTTGGGAGCGGGTGGTGTTGTGCACCTCCGTGAAAATGGGGAATCGACCGAGGTTGTCTGCCCACACAAAATTTGTTTTTTTGCAGGTCCTCTGCCAACAGACGGCCAGAGAATCCTGCCACTCACGCCAGTGTGGCAGTACGGGCAGTAGTGCACCCTTGAACCCTCAGGTACAACTCCGAGACCAGGTAACAGTCCAAGACTCTTTATTATTTTTTCCCACAGTGCACCAAGCACCTTCCACACTACTCATAAACTCTTTAAACAAACACATTAACTCTCCCCTCGCCCAGACACTTTGCTCCTCTCCCACCCAGCACAGCTCAGTGTCTGGACTGAGGCACCGCCCTTTATAGCCCCTGACCTGAGGTGTTCCTGTCCCAGCAGTCCACAGTTCCCTATTCCTTCCGGTCAGGGCAATCAGTCTTTCACATCACCCCGAGCACGCCATTCCTTCCTGTCACGGACGTGACGCCTCCCGGTCATAAGGCACAACCGATCCCACAAGTCCCCCACAGCGCGACTCTGGTGGTCCCTAAGGTATCCAGCAGGGCTGTGTATAAACACTACAGAATCCACCCATGCTGGACCCTCACGATCCTGCTGTCGGGAGAGCTCCTCCTGTCGCCTGGGCGGACTGCCTGGGAAGCAGCAGTCTTCCACAGTAGATATGTATATATATATATATATATATATACAGTGGTGTGAAAACTATTTGCCCCTTCCTGATTTCTTATTCTTTTGCATGTTTGTCACACAAAATGTTTCTGATCATCAAACACATTTAACCATTAGTCAAATATAACACAAGTAAACACAAAATGCAGTTTTTAAATGATGGTTTTATTATTTAGGAGAAAAAAATCCAAACCTACATGGCCCTGTGTGAAAAAGTAATTGCCCCTGAACCTAATAACTGGTTGGGCCACCCTTAGCAGCAATAACTGCAATCTGCCATGATAACTTGCAATGAGTCTTTTACAGCTCTGGAGGAATTTTGGCCCACTCATCTTTGCAGAATTGTTGTAATTCAGCTTTATTTGAGGGTTTTCTAGCATGAACCGCCTTTTAAGGTCATGCCATAGCATCTCAATTGATTCAGGTCAGGACTTTGACTAGGCCACCCAAAGTCTTCATTTTGTTTTTCTTCAGCCATTCAGAGGTGGATTTGCTGGTGTGTTTTGGGTCATTGTCCTGTTGCAGCACCCAAGATCGCTTCAGCTTGAGTTGACGAACAGATGGCCGGACATTCTCCTTCAGGATTTTTGGTAGACAGTAGAATTCATGGTTCCATCTATCACAGCAAGCCTTCCAGGTCCTGAAGCAGCAAACAACCCCAGACCATCACACTACCACCACCATATTTTACTGTTGGTATGATGTTCTTTTCTGAAATGCTGTGTTCCTTTTACGCCAGATGTAACGGACATTTGCCTTCCAAAAGTTCAACTTTTGTCTCATCAGTCCACAAGGTATTTTCCCAAAAGTCTTGGCAATCATTGAGATGTTTCTTAGCAAAATTGAGACGAGCCCTAATGTTCTTTTGCTTAACAGTGGTTTTGCCTTGGAAATCTGCCATGCAGGCCGTTTTTGCCCAGTCTCTTTCTTATGGTGGAGTCGTGAACACTGACCTTAATTGAGGCAAGTGAGGCCTGCAGTTCTTTAGACGTTGTCCTGGGGTCTTTGTGACCTCTCGGATGAGTCGCCTCTGCGCCTTTGGGGTAATTTTGGTCGGCCGCCACTCCTGGGAAGGTTCACCACTGTTCCATGTTTTTGCCATTTGTGGATAATGGCTCTCACTGTGGTTCGCTGGAGTCCCAAAGCTTTAGAAATGGCTTTATAACCTTTACCAGACTGATAGATCTCAATTACTTCTGTTCTCATTTGTTCCTGAATTTTTTGGATCTTGGCATGATGTCTAGCTTTTGAGGTGCTTTTGGTCTACTTCTCTGTGTCAGGCAGCTCCTATTTAAGTGATTTCTTGATTGAAACAGGTGTGGCAGTAATCAGGCCTGGGGTGGCTACGGAAATTGAACTCAGGTGTGATACACCACAGTTAGGTTATTTTTAACAAGGGGCAATTACTTTTTCACACAGGGCCATGTAGGTTTGGATTTTTTTCTCCCTAAATAATAAAACCATCATTTAAAACTGCATTTTGTGTTTACTTGTGTTATATTTGACTAATGGTTAAATGTGTTTGATGATCAGAAACATTTTGTGTGACAAACATGCAAAAGAATAAGAAATCAGGAAGGGGGCAAATAGTTTTTCACACCACTGTAGCAACATAAATATATATATATATATATATATATACATATCTACATATATATATATATATATATATATATATATATATATATATATACATACATATACATATATATATCTACATATACAGGTATATATACTGTGTATAGCAAAATCCCTCAGCATGATACCACGCTGTCAGTTCAGCAGTCCAGTTGTAATATGCTTTGCACTGAGATTACTTTTGAGAATGCAAAGTCTAGTTTTGTCCAGGAGGAAAGCAATGTTGCCTCAAATCAATGGCAACCTTTTGTGGGTGTGTCCCTGAGACTTATTCATGTCAAGCAGAGCCTTACTGGAAATTTGAGGCATTTTTATTGAAATGGGAGATCAGAGGGTATAACGGTGATGAGAGGAATACATTCAACGCGTGGTGCTCTGCTGTTTTTGTGTAGCTGCCTTCACACAGTTTCCCTGTTGCTTTATAAACGAAAAGCCATATAAGGCTGTCGTTTCTCCTTGCTTCAGGTTCTGTACTGTTTTATTGTTCGCTTATTACTTATTCTTATAGCTATTGTGAGCTATTCAAGACTTACTGTACTGTTCAGGTACCCATTTCTTTATTTAATCCGTGGCTTGACGCTTATTTTTATTTGTTTATCATGATTAGAGATATTTATTGATTCCCTTCTTTAGCTGACTGCCTGTAATATAAGGCGCCTGCTGGCTTTTGTGAGCAGCTTTACACAGTTCTCCGGCTGTTTTATAAATGAACGCATATAAAGCTATCCTCTTTCCTTTGCTTTGCCAAGAAAGCTGAATTTTATTTAATCCACGGGTTCTCCGCTGTTTTATTGTTCATTTATTACTGTATTATTATAGTTCTTATATATCACGTTGTCAGTTCAGCACTCTGCTTGTAATATGAGCTGCGCTGAGCTCACTCTTGAGAATGCAACGATAGTTGTCCAGGAGAAAAGCAATCTTGTCTGAAATCAATGGCAACCTTTGTTGGGTCTGTCCCTGAGACTTCTACTTTTCATCGCGAAGCAGAGCCTACTGAAATTGGAGGCATCTGAATTGAAATGGGAGATCAGAGGGTGTAACGGGATGCGAGGAATACATTGAGTGTTGAGAAACCTAGAGACAGGTGTGTATTAATCTGTGGATTTTTCTGTGAGTATTTGGTCAGCGTGACAAAGTTGTTCCCAAGACTGGCGTTAGCTGCGGAGCTCAGCTCAATGCGAATGAGTTTGTCACGCTTGGGACACAGATTTGTACAGATACACAGGAGGTCGAAACAAGAAGGATTTTTATTCAAACACTATAAAACACATGAGCTTAAACGTGCTCCATGACAAGTCAGAGATAACAGTTCGCTAGAGCGAGATAAAAGCAAACAATCAATTCCAAAACTGACAGGCAAGGCTTATAAGTCGGTGGAGTACACTGAGACTTGTATCATGCTATAGGAAGGATAAGGAGCAAAGTGAGGGTAGTCAGTGTTTCAGGGTTTGTGGTTTTCCCAGGGCGTTCAGATCTATTTGGGGGCGATCAGCCTCCAGCTCACACCTCCCTCATCTTTATTCACATTCCAGTGAATCAAGCAACTCTGTACCAAGTTCTGAGTTGGGATAATAGCGCTGGGTTAGAACCTGGTCGGTCTTACGAACTGTAAGGTTGTAAACCAGAAACCATCTCATTAGCGAGTTTGTATCTCTGTCGGTACAATCCATGGGGCCGGTT
>NW_024377374.1:0-38278 GCF_016835505.1 Polypterus senegalus
TAATAATAATAATTTCAATTATGTAGCCCTTTCTCACCCCTCAAAGTGACCCAAAGTTCAACCACCATTATTGTACCATTCACTAGGATGGTAAACAGGCCATTTTGTCCATTTCCTCCCCACCCAATAGTTTAATAGTTGGAAGTGATAAAGAGACAACCAATTCAAAACAGGAAATGATTAGGTGATCAGAATGATTAGACCAAGAAGGGCAGTTTAGCCAGGACATCGGGATACACCCTACTCTTTCGGGAAGGATGCCCGGATCTATAATGACCACAGAGTAGGACCACAGTTAAATATCACATCTGAAGATGTCACTCATCACTGGTGCATTGGGATCCACATTCAGACCATGGGAAAGAAAACCCCTGCTGGCCGCCAACACCTCATCCAGCAGCCAACCTCAATTTTTTCCTAGATGGTCCGATCCAAGTACTGGCAGCCTTTACCTTTACCTAACTGAGCCATGATCATTATATAAAGGCACCATATAAAATTCCAAGGTGAAAGGCTAAACTTGTTTTGTAATAATAATATTACTTTATTTTATAGCCCCTGTACTGGAGCCTGAATTCATGTTCACTCATAGCAAGCGCCATATAAAATTCCAAGGTGATTATCTCTTTTAACCCGAATGAGTTTTCCCCTAATCCCATTTCCTAAATGTTGAAACTTTAAGATGATGGCCTGTCTGTCTCTGTGCCTCATGCTGGTGGCCAAGCGTTGAACATGCAGATTTTCTGTCTTTCTCCACGGGGATTAAACCTGTCGCCCTCACATTGCAGTTTCTCCAGGATGCATAAAAGGGCCGCGTAATAAAACATCAAGCTAAAAAACGGCAAAATTATGAGCCAGCATCCTTCCTGCAGCATTAAAAGCGCCTGAAAGTCCGTCGGTTAATGAACAGAGGCGCCTGCCAACTCTCAATCATCCAAAGGGCCCCCTCTGTCACCAGGCGGGCTGATGACACCAAAATGACTCAGCAAGCGAGAAGCACGAGTTTGTTAAGAAAATCGGCGATGAGAGTGAGGGCTGCGCTCTTCCTGTTGTTCCTTGATCAATCAAATCCAGCGGAAAAGTCGCCTGATGGAGGGCGTCGGCGGGTAGACAATGGCAGGTGGCGATGGGAGGTCAGCTGGTTGGTTGGCTCACCCAGACTTGTGGGTTACAATGTTGTCCAGGATTTAATGTGCCCATGGTGACTGAGTGGTGGGTTTTCTTGACAAGAGACTTCTTTGAGAGAGAGGATGGGCTAGTGAAGGGCCATAGCGGGACGGGACCCCTGTGCCAAGTGTGAACAGATCAGTTGGGGTGAAGAATTCATAGAGAACAATACAGTATGTCCACAAATCCACATCACTGTCAGGGTGAAGGGCATAAAAGACATGACACTGCCCGTTTATGGTGAGCTTACTGGATCAATAAGTGCAGGTTACCAACTAGGAAAGTCGCTATATGAAAACAGCCAGGTTAGACTTTCAGTACTCAACAAAAACTCATAAATGACCTTCACACCTGGCATTGTTCATTTATGATGGGCACAATCGATCAAGAAGTACAGGTCACTGACTGGGCAAGGCTGTATGAAATCAGGTTGGTGTATGAAAAGGTCCAGACCTCATATTTACTTCCTGAAAACATCTATCTATCTATCTATCTATCTATCTATCTATCTATCTATCTATCATATCTATCATATAGTGCCTTTCACATCTATCTATCTATCTATCTATCTATCTATCTATCTATCTATCTATCTATCTATCTATCTATTATATAGTGCCTTTCACATCTATCTATCTATCTATCTATCTATCTATCTATCTATCTATCTTTTATATAGTGCCAATCACGTCATTCTATCTATCTCTCTATCTATCTATTATATAGTGCCTTTCTTATCTATCTATCTATCTATCTATCTATCTATCTATCTATCTATCTATCTATCTATTTACTATGATATAGTGCATTTCAAATCTATCTATATATCTATTAAGAAAGGTTTGAGAGGTCCCATCTGTTGGAATGGCAAATGCAATGCATTTTTCCAATAGATGTTACACTACAAACATTATGGCTGAGGTCTACGTTGATTATTTACATTTCAACCTGCCGTAGATCGGTAGCACAACTAGTAATGAAATAAAGGCAGTATGCACTAAGAAATAATAAAATACAAATCTATGATAAAAACATATTTACATAAAAGTTAAAAAGTAAGAAAAAGTAAAGAAATGAGCTGGGCATGAACCCCAGGCTAAAGCCTTAACACTAATAGATGCCGACTCAGCGTCAGTAGCAGTCCCATGTGTCACTTTTCCGCCTGTAATGTGCACCTCTGGTATCTCCTGAGTGAAGATCACCAAAGTGGAGTTGTCTGCCCCCTTCTGCCACTGACTGGCACTGACTGCTCCTGACTCGTCGGCCTGCTCTCCTTGTAATGTTGGTGTCACTGACTCACAGTTGGAGAAATGCTGCCCTCTAGTGTTCTGCTTGTGCCTGCATTTTTCCCATTCCAAGAATACACTTGTCAGGTTGTTGGATTCAAAGCCTCACATTTCTAGTTCACAAATCTTGTTTTCTGGAGACCAACGAGGATTTACAGGCCATACATGTTCAGACCTATAAACTCCATGTAGTGCCCCACAGCTTCATAGGAGTCAGCGGCTTAGACTCAAATGTCAGTCAAACACCAAATTATGAAATCCACCAGTTCACGCTGCAGCGTTAGTTAAAAGCCATTCCTGTGATCTTTTACACCACGTTATCCATCACAGCCGCTGATTGGTATTTAATGGCTTTGAAATCAGAGCTTTGCTTCAAATTGTTCATGTAAAGGATTTTAATAATGAATTGTATAGGATTAGCTTGTTTTAAATATTTGGTGACTGTCCATGCTTTAATATACTAGAAAAATATATCAGTTAAAGGATAAGTGGAGACACACTGATTGAGCACACTGAGGGGGCTTCTCTGCACATCTTTGAACTCGTCCATTATCCTACTGGGCACCATTCAAATGGCCACCCCGACAGCAACTAAGGCATGAACCATACCACCTGGGCAGAGCTACTCTTTGAAGGTGTCCAGATGTTTCACTGGCCCATTGTGTCCACTTCTGCCAGGCTTCACTTTGCTTCACTATGAACATCCGGTTATCCATCGGGCTTTTGAACCAACTCACCTGCACCAGCTCTGCAGTAGACGTTCTGGTAGCTTGTGGACCCTGACATGTTTACCCTGAGTGGGCAAGGCATGGGCACAGGTACCCCAAAGGCCCTGAAGCGAGCATGTGCTGCTGACACCTGCTGTCCCCAAACTGTCACAAGCAACTGCCATTTAACCCATTCATGAGGCTGTATGGCCACCTGGAAAACACCAAACCACCAAAATGGATATCTCAGCATCACCAAGAGTAAGAGAGGAAAATGTAGAGGACCGGATTTAGTAATGGTAGATGGATAAGGTGGATCCCATTAAATAATTTAGACTCTCTTTAAAGGGACTGCAGGAAAGTCATTGTATATTAGATAGATAGATAGATAGATAGATAGATAGATAGATAGATAGATGAAGATATGGAAATGCACTATATAATAGATAGATAGATAGATGTGAAGGCACTAATAGATAGATAGATAGATAGATAGATAGAATAGATAGATAGATAGATAGATATAGATAGATAGATAGATAGATAGGATAGATGTGAAAAGGCACTATATGATAGATAGATAGATAGATAGATAGATAGATAGATAGATAGATAGATGTGAAAGGCACTATATAATAGATAGATAGGTAGATAGATAGATAGATGTGAAAGGCACTATATGATAGATAGATAGATAGATAGATAGATAGATAGATAGATAGATAGATAGATAGATAGATAGATAGATGTGAAAGGCACTATATGATAGATAGATAGATAGATAGATAGATAGATAGATAGATAGATGTGAAAGGCACTATATAATAGATAGATAGATAGATAGATAGATAGATAGATAGATGTGAAAGGCACTATATAATAGAATAGATAGATAGATAGATAGATAGATAGATAGATAGATGTGAAAGGCACTATATAATAGATAGATAGATAGATAGATAGATAGATAGATAGATAGATAGATAGATAGATAAAAGCTTTTTTAATTCCAAAGGAAGTTGATAATTACACACAGTCATTTGAGTCCATGTGTTTCTGTGTCTTATTATGCTGTATAATAGATAATGTCGGAGAAGGCTGGGGGGGCGATCCGGCTGGGACACCCAGGAGGACCGGAGGAGGGCTTGTGCCCAGACCATGTGGGGGCGACCGCCATGGTACCTTTGGGGGCCACGGGTACAGAGCTTTGAAGCTCAACCCTGTAGGGCCCGTGGTCACCGCCAGGGGAGCCCCTATGCCTTTGGAGCCCTGGACTTCAGCGCTTCCGCCACACCAGGAAGTGCTTGGGGGAAGAGGAGCAGGGACACCCGGAGTGCTTCTGGGGATGCAGCCGGCACTTCTGCCACACTGGGGCATGTCGGTGGAAGATTGTCGGAACACATCTGGAGCACATCCGGGGGAATGTAAAAGGGGCCGCCTCCCTTCACATGACGGCTAGAGTCGGGTGGAAGAGGACGAGGTCTTGGAGGAGGAAAGGAGGCGGCCTGAAGAGTGAGAAGGCATTGGACTGTGTGGCATGGACTTTTGAGGACTTTGGGGTTTGTGGAGCACTTTATTGTAAATAGAATGTTCATTAAATGTGTGTAGCGTGATTGCAAACGTGCCTGCCTGTCTGTGTCCGGGCCTGCGTTCACAATAATTATAAAGATTTTGTGGACTTTTATTTCTGATCACATTTCTATTCCTTTTTTACTCTTTTTAAGCCCTCGTCTGTTTCCTTTCTTTCTTTCTTTCTTTCTTTCTTTCTGTGACTTTATTGGTTGTGCTGCGTGTTTCTTTAATGGCCAGCATGTCATTGTTCTTGTTGCTTCTCTAATTGTATTCTCTCCTTACTTTTTATTTACACCATAAGGCTATTTCCCTAAACTCTTCAGTTCTCCATCACCCACTCCATGTCCTCCCTTTTATCCTATTTAGCTGCTCACTGCAGCAGCCATCCGTCTGTCCCTGTGCTCCTCCATTCCCCTCACTTGTCGCGACTCCACATTTGAATTCTTTGATTTTTATTGTTTGACTCCCCTTCTCCCACCCATCCTGTTTTTTTTTTTTTTTTGTGTAGCTTTTCTAAATTGTAATTCTTCAATGGCTGCTTGCATTTCATTTTCTTTTTGACCTGGAACTAATATTTCATTTATATGCAACATTTGATGCTGCTGCAGTGTCACTGGGGGCATCCCTTGTAATGCGCACCCAATCTATGGGCTTTGACCCCCAATTCAAGTCGCAGTGCCACCAGGCTGGCAAAAGCCTCCGAGTAATGTCATCGTAATGAAACATGATCTGAAAATCTATTACGGGCTTAACGAGGAGGGGACGGCTGCGCTTTGCCTCCCATGCGTTGGAGTCGTTCATTTCAAAGTGAGCTCTGCTCGGCCCCTAAGGCTGGTAAGGGTGGTCTTCAAGAGGAAACACAAAGCATCTGGGCTTCTAGAAAAGCAATGAAGCAATGAGACATGAAAACATATGGACTTTACTATGTGTCATTATCAAATATCATTAGGAATTAATAAAGTACCATACACTTACAGTGGCTGCTACAGAATCAAATCATCCATCCATCCATTATTCAACCCGCTATACCCTAACAACAGGGTCACAAGGGTCTGCTGGCGCCAATCCCAGCCATCACAGGGCACAAGGAAGGAACCAACCCCGGACAGGGTCCCAGCCCACCGCAGGGCGCGCACACACACAAAGCACAATTTAGAATCGCCAATGCACCTAACCTACATGTCTTCGGACTGTGGAAGGAAACCTACGCAGACACGGGAAGAACATGCAAACTCCACACAGTGAGGACCCGGGAAGCGAACCCGGGTCTCCTAACTGCGAGATAGAAGCGCTACCCACCTGAGTTTGAGATATGTCCCACCAAAATTGTTTTGATGTGTTTATTCTGAAAACAAACCAGAAGATGATACCAGAGACACGTCAAGTTAGGGTTAGGGTTAGGGTAGGGGATATTAGCCCGAAGGCTATATCAAAAATGCAATGGTACACATCACCCCAATTATAAATCTTTTATTTTGCAGTCCCCACCCATCCTACCAATTGTAAAATCATAAGTTAATTAAAAAGTCTATCGGTTTGTTCTAAAATATTCCAAATTATAATTTTAAATATGTCCAATAAATTGCTAAAATTTGTTATTTGATTTTTTGCGTTTTAACAGAGGGTTAAAAAATATAAATAATCCCCCCTTATAAATCAAAATTAAAATATTTAAAACTAGTAATAAATATGGACCTTAAGAAATATTTTTTTCAATAAAATAGATACCAAAAGAACACAAACAACAGACTAAAAACATTCCTAAACTCATAATACTATATTTATAAAACCCAAACACTAAAAATAAATATTAGGAACCAGTATTACCGTGTTCCTGTCTTTATTATCCCTGAAGGCCATCATTAGGTGAAATAAAAATATAAACCAATACACACCACACAACTTACAAACATACCTAAACAAAAATGACAATACTACAAATACACAATCGCCAAGAAACAAAACTTTAACATCAGGGACCTGAGTGATGAATCCATCTTTAACCTCAGGGCCCTGTTTAAAGGGGTTAAGATAAGGGAAGGAATGGGATAGACAATGACACCAACAGAAAACAAAACTTCATCAGGGACCTGAGTAATACATTTATTCTTAACCTCAGACGCTTTGCCCATAATAGAAGAGCTAATGCATGGGTTTAACTGGGAGTAAGTCTTAAATTTAATCTTTCATGAATTCTCATAACACATTTAGATTCTCTAATATAATTATCTGTTAACTCCATATATAATTAAAAAGTTTAATGGACCATACAACAACCCATAATCAATTAAATTAAAGATTAGGTTTTAAGGTAGTCCAAAATGCATCTATAATAATTTAGAGTTCAATTAGGAGTTAAAAAACAGAATACTAGGGTTTCATTCATTTATTGCCCTTCACTGCTTAACATCAGGGCCCTAAACAAATACAGTGGAACCTCGGTTTACGAGTAACTTGGTTTACGAGTGTTTTGCAAGACGAGCAAAATTTTTAATAAATTTTGACTTGATAAGCAGCGCATGTCTCACAATACGAGTAGCATGGATACACTTTGTCTGCTGAGTGTCATGTGATCACAAATGAGCTGATGGTTTTTCTCTCTCTCTCTCTCTCTCTCCTTATCTCTCTCGCTCGCCCGCGTCTCTCTCTCTCTTTCTCTTCTCTCTTCTCTTGAGGGCAATCGTCTCCTATTCTCCGTGTGAGTCTGTGTGCCTCACTCATATAGTTAACATCCGTACGAGAGTATACTGTTTACTACAGCATTGTGACTCTGTGTGTGTGCGCACGTGCACGTGTGTGCTGTGAAGTGCGAGTCCCCATCTTGCGCCCCAAAACACAAAGCTCAGTCTCATTACTTTAACAACACCAGCTTTATTCAGCTTGAAACAGCAACAACGCTGTTATTTATTGTAGCGGGATCTTTATAATGTTCCTTGTATCCCATTGACGGCAGGCGCTTATAGCATGTCTGTGATCTTTTTGGATGTGCTTATACGGTGAACTGCTACAGCGCTGGGAGACTGCGATTGCTTCGGGATGCTCTTTCGCGTGTCGTCCCGTTGGGTGGAATCCCACATGAGTTTAGAAACTCACTCACACCAGCCATGATTCTTTTTAATGGTAAAGTGCAGGTTAATTTGTATTATGTATTTTTACTTTATATTTTGTACTAGCCAAATACCCGCGCATTCGCAGCGGAGAAGTAGTGTGTTAAAGAAGTTATGAAAAGAAAAGGAAACATTTTAAAAATAACGTAAGATGATTGTTAATGTAATTGTTTTGTCACTGATATGAATGTTGCTGTCATATATATAACACAGACACACACACATACAGACACACAAACACACACACATATATAAATACATATACATATATATGCATATATATACATATACATATATATATACACATATATACATATACATATATAGCCAAATACCCGCGCTTTGCATATAACGTAACATGATTGACAATGTAATTGTTTTGTCATTGTCATGAGTGTTGCTGGCATATATATATATATATATATATATATATATATATATATATATATATATATATATATATATGTGGAGGACTGCCGGCTTCCCAGGCGGTCCGCACCCAGGCCGACAGGAGGAGCTCTCCCGACAGCAGGATCGTGCCCGAGGTCCAGCAGGGCCTTATGGACTCTGTAGTGTTTATACACAGCCCTGCTGGATACCTTGGGGACCACCAGGAGTCGCTGTGGGGGACTTGTGGGATCTGTTGTGCCTTATGACCGGGAGTACGTCCGCGTCCGCGTGACGGGAAGGAATGGCGTGCTCGGGGTGAAGTAAAGACTGATTGCCCTGACCGGAAGGAATAAGGAACTGTGGACTGCTGGGACAGGAACACCTCCGGGTCAGGGGCTATAAAAGGACGGTGCCTCAGTCCAGACACTGAGCTGAGCTGGGAGGTAGAGGAGCAAGTGTCTGGGTGAGGAGGAGAGAAAATTATAGTGTTGTGTTTGGTTTACTTTATGAATAGTGTGGATGGTGCTTGGTGCACTGTAAAATATAATAAAGAGTCTTGGACTTTTATCCGTTTTCTAGAGTTGTACCAGAGGGTTCAAGGAGCACTAGCGCCCCTACTACCACACTGGCATAGCGGCAGGATTCTCTGGCCGTCTGTTGGCAGGGGACCTGCATTAAAAACAAATTTTGTGTGGGCAGACAACCCTAAGAAGGTCACACATCAGAACACGGAGGTGCAAACACCACCCGCTACGGAGAGAGCTGCTGTTGAGCCTTTGCTACTTCGGACTGTGATGGGGAAGAAGACAGGGAAAAAGAAGGTCAGTACCAGCGGGGTACAGAATATGACCGAGGCCGACATGACCTGGGCTTACCTGACTGGGAGCGAGGAGGACCGCGCACTGATAAAGGCTGAACGAGCCCGAGTAGCCCAAAAGCAGGAGCACAGTCAGCCATCGGGCGCACCGAACTCCCAAGTAGACGGGGACCACCGCTGCCAAGTCAGGAGGTAGGTACAGGGAAACCCCGATGCAACGGGGTGCTTTTTATCCTGTTTTGCAGACGCCCGCATTCAGAATCTCAGCGGCGTCTCCGATGCCTGCTTCATGTTCCGGGAAAATGGCCGCGGCTCCCTGAAGGCAAGCCAGGACTCGAGACGGCTAGCGACAGCCCCATACGAGGACAACAGACTGGTCACCCGTGGTGCATGCCGGGAAGGTGAGAGTAACTTCGCAGTCCTCCGCGAAGTTCCCTGACGGGTCCGAGCCTCCTGGAAGGGGAGGGGAAGGCGTGCAAAGCAGTGCCTACACAGACAGCAATCGACCAAGAGGGACGGGTTGTGGCTGAAGTGTCTGTCGGTGAAAAGAAAAAGGCAGATCTTAGCCGGCTTGTAGTAGCCAGCCATCCCTCTGAGGACTCCAAGTCCCAAGAGCCTTTGTGCGGCCCAGCTGACCATGTGCCAGGAGGCAACGTGCTCATTGGCTCCCGGCCAGACGGTAAGCAAAACGCGGAAGCGAAAATACAGCCGGCCGTAAACATTACCTGTATGGACTTACAGGGGCTCGAGGAATACCTCGCCCTCGGCGTTCTTGCAGGATTTAGGTGAACTGAAGGAACGTGTGGAGGCGTGTGGGCTTATCAGGCAGTACACACTCATTGTACCCACTCTCGTGAATCAACCTCAGACGCAGCGCTAAAGGCGAAGCCCCTCATGTTGCGCTATTACATTGAACAAGTTTTTCAAATATTTCACTTTCTCGGAAATTTTTGGTGATTACGATAGACGGCTTCATATCATTTCTGATTGAGTGTATAACATATTGAATTTAGTGTGTTTAACCACTTAATAATGCTGACACGTTGCTTTAATTCAACTGAGCTAAGAATGTTTTCGTTTGTACTCCACACCTGACACTTCTCGTTTCAGGGTCAAACAACAGTCGTTCAACACCGATAATAATAATAATAATAATAATAATAATAATAATAATAATAATAATAATAATAATCCATCCATCCATCCATTTAATAATAATAATAATTCTTTTCTTTGCATTTATATAGCGCTTTTCTCACTACTCAAAGCTCAGCAATTCTGGTTAAGGGCCTTGCTCAAGGGCCCAACAGAGCAGAGTCCCTTATTTACGGGATTCGAACTGGCAACCTTTCGATTGCCAGTGCATACCCCTAGCCACCACGAGCCACCACTCCGCCTATGAAGTTGGGTTCCACTTCCCTTGAGATCACTTTTCCGTCGTTGCAGCGTCCTGGTGAAACATTTTGACTGCACCAAGATTAACATGGAATTGAATACAATGCATTACAACACAGTTTATTTTTATATAGCACAGAATCACAGCTGCTTTAACAGGCCCTAACTTTTGACAGCCCCCCCCAGCCTTGACTCTCTAAGAAGACATCTCTCTATTATAAAAAAAAAATCTTAGAAGAAGATGACACGTGACTTTTTCAGAGAGACACTTTCACGTCCCACCAGACGAGACTTTGTGCCAAGAGATTTAACTAACGCCCGGGGCTGGAAATAAAAGACAAAGAGTAGACGACAAAGTAGAATGTCATAAAGAATTCAAAAACGTGCAGAGCAGCTTAGAGATAATGGAAGTATGAAAATTCAAAAGTCTCAAAAAACTGATAGTAAAGATCACATTAGCGCAGTGGTTCTCAACCTGTGGGGTGGGCCCCCCTAGGGGGGCGCGAAGTATCAAAAAGGCACGAAGATGTGAAAAAAACAAAACAAGAATCAGAAATATGAAAAAAAAATCTGTTGAAACCAAAACAAATGAACTTAAACTATATTCTGATACTAGAATAATATAGAGTAAGATAAATGTCGATAAAAGTTAAGTAGGTATAATAGAATATGCATCTAAATTTCAAAAAACTTTTAGGCGGGGTGCGATTAAAACTGTTATGAATACTGGGTCACAAATACTTAAAGGATGAGAAACGCTGCATTAGAGCAAACAAATGGAAATTATTACTCGGTGAAATAACGAAACATCGAAAAGAGACTGTAAATATTGTTTGGATGTAAACTTTAAGTCAGAGACTTGTAGATCAGTATAATTTGTGTTGCCAGTGATAATTAAAAGATTCCAAAAAGCGTTGGCATGGTATGAAGTCGGTGAGACTGGAAACTTTTAACATGAGATTCTTTCACGTGTAAGTCACGACTTACAACTATTTTCAAACAAGACCACAGTCATCTCACCTCTCAGTCGTGTGAATGCTTTTGTCAGACACTTCCTGCGCTCTCAGCTCTTATAAATTTTATCAGGATAATAATTTTATACATCCTAGATGACACGTCACCGACAAAGCGAAGAAGAAAGAGCAGGGACAAACATTCGAGAAAGTAGCTTTACTTATTAGAGAGAAAGAAACGATATTCACTCACAGGTAGTTATCGTTGCGTTGTCACGATGTAAGTCCAAACATGGAATCAAAATGACAAAAAGTTAATTCCAAATATTGTTTTCATTAAAGTTTGACAGTAAAAGTGAAAATATGTAACAATTCCCATGAAAATAACAATCTCTTTAAATTGTATATCCAGTTAACCAAACCCGGGGAGTGGCGGGCAAAGCGAGTTGGCGGCAGAGCCCCCTAGTCCCAAAAAAAACCCTTGTAGGGAAAAAAAATGGAAGAAATCCTGGGAAAGATAATTCAAAGAGAGACCCCTTTCCAGGTTGGTTGGGCGTGCAGTGGCTGTCAAAAAAAGGGGACAAATACGACACAACACACAGAACAGGATACAAGTCATCCTCAATATAATATAATAGTGTAATAGAAATATTACAAGTATGGAGCAGAATTCAACAGTAGATGATATCCCATAATATGACCTGGATTTGTTCAAAGTCCTGGAGACCTTGACCAACAAGCTCCCTCTCCCTATTGGCCATTCCACAGCTGGGATAGCTGGGACAGCCAATCCGATGAAAGGACCCCTCTACCCGACGATTCCTGTGATCCACCATCAGAGATGACTTTACCTTAGGCAGGCAAAAACAACTTGGCAGGTGGGCCGTGGGCACCAAGTGCCACATTTGAGTACTGAGAAGAGAAACAGAACAGGTGGGGGTTAGTAACAAATTCTAACTATCATGTTACTTCTGTTTTAGTGCTAATGACTGACATCAGAGATGTGGCCTGTACAGTTAATCAGCAGCTCTAGTCAGGGTGTGCTAAACTGAAGTCTTGAGTCTTCAGCTGGGATTTGAAAGCTGAGACTGAGGGGTCCTGTGTTTAAATTCATTTGTTGTTTTGTCTTGAACAAAATTTAATGAGAATATAGACCGACATTTACAGATTTTGTACCCACAACAGAAGAAGTTACTCTCGGAGAATGTTTTGCTACCATTCTTTATTCATGGATCGGGATAGGGGCACCACCAGGACATAGCTTGTACTTTTGGCAACGACTGTACAGTGAAATGCTTGGTTGCTAAACTTCGAGACTGTGCCATCGCAGTACTTGGTATATTCCATCTGCAGTGCCAATACATTTAAATCACCACAAATGTTCCCATTGTAGTCGATATGCTGCATATTGCCAAATGATGCGAAAGACACCACAAAATGGTTTGAGGTAGTCACCCCGTATACATGAAAGCTGGTCGATGAAAAGGGAAAAATAACAATAATAATGGACTTGAGTCCAAAACAGAACTGATTTGAAAACACAAAATGGCAGTTAGAGAAAATGATGCCATTGGGACTGGGACCGGAAGTGATGTCATTGGGACCAGACCCTAAACTGATGATATCAGGCAAGAACCGGAAGTGACGTTATCAGGGCCTTGACTGGAAATGGCGTCATCGGGCCCGGGCTGAATTTATTGGACTTGGTCTTCAGAAGAAAGAGAGACAGGATCAGTGCACTCTTCCACCCCCTGGTCCGGCATGGAATTACCCTCTTTCAAGCCCTTTACCTGCCTCCCCATGTGCACGTGTGTGACAATATGTTTACATTTGCAATAAACCTGCACGTGAAAGGAAAATGTGAAGGAGATTTGTGTGATCAGCAGACCAAAGTCCATAAGATACACGCAGAAGTGTTCATGACGTGAAATCTTCGCTCTCCAGTGTAATGAGTCGATCTGAATAAAGATGGGGTACTGAAGAGAGATGAATGACATGGGATAACAAAAAAGGTCTACCTTTGCCAAGTTGATCGGGAGGTGGTGCTCCTTCATCCAGGTTGCAATATCAGTGTGACATACAGAGATTCTAAGTGACACTGAATGGTCCGATGGAGGGGAATGACAGGTACAGCTGAATATCATCATCACAGCAGGTCAGGTAAGGTTGGGGAGCATGCACTGGTACAGCACATTACCACACCCACCACATGACAAAACAGCTCGGGTTCCTGGTTGGCAACCCCTCACACAAACACACGGTCCAGTCCCACCCATCAGAAATGACCCTCTATCTGCCGCAGCCAGGTGTTACGTGGGTGTCCAGTTGAACCGGATCCCCCAACATGACTGTACTGCTGCAACTGATGCTCCCTCACAATGCAGGTCATGTGCTTCATTCGGGACTCCGTGAGCAACACAAAGTCAAACCAGCGGTACCAAACGACTCTCTGAAGAGACACAAGAGTCCAGTCTTCATCTCAGGTCACTGGATAGCGTCCATGTCTCACAAACAGGAAGCACCAGGACTCTAAAGACTCTGACTTTTGTCCTTTTGCAGATATCGGCAGCGCCACACACCCCTTTTCAGTGACCTCATGACCCCCCATGCTCTCCCAATCCGTCTACTGACTTGATAGGAAGAGTCACCAGAGTCACATGAATGTCACTGCTGAGGTAAGTAAACTTCTGGATGAGGTTGACACTGTCACTGCAGACAGACACACTGCTGATGGCCGTGCCCAAGAGGTCATTGAAGGCCTGGATGTTGGTCTTTATCAGGACCCTCACAAGCCCAGATGCTCATACTTCTCACTTAGTCTCTCAAGACCCCCGATCACAGCCTTGTCAGCAAATTGAAGATCAGTGAATCTTTCTTCACTAACAGATGCCCCATATTTACTGGACCCCCATGACCCTGCCCTACAGCCAGTCCATGCAAGCACTGAACAAAGTAGGATCAAAAACAGACCCGTGATGGACCCCAGAATCAACTGGAAAAACACGTCAAGTGATCATCACAGCAAAGATTTGAAAATCCAAGGGACAGGATGATGGGGCTTAGTGAGTAGATTTATGAACAAAAAAAGGAGAGGACCCAGTTCTGATCCTTGGGGCACATATATATTATATAGAGCCTTACATATCTATCTATCTATCTATCTATCTATCTATCTATCTATCTATCTATCTATCTATCTATCTATCTATCTATCTATCTATTATATAGTGCCATTCCTATCTATCTATCTATCTATCTATTATATAGTGCCCTATCTATCTATCTATCTATCTATCTATTATATAGTGCCTTTCTTATCTATCTATCTATCTATCTATCTATCTATCTATCTATCTATCTATTCTATAGTGCCTTTCTTATCTATCTATCTATCTATCTATCTATCTATCTATCTATCTATCTATCTATCTATCTATCTATTATATAGTGCCTTACATGTATATCTACTGTCTATCTATTATATAGTGCCCTATCTATCTGTTTGATTATAGATAGATAGATAGATAGATAGATAGATAGATAGATAGATAGATAGATAGATAGATAGATAGATAGAAAGGCACTTGCTCTCCATATTTCCTCTTGGACGCTACAGCAGCAGGGCATCAATGCCATTCCAAGGGTATAAAGAGAACAGCTGGCGCCACAGAGAAGCTGATGAGAATTCGAATTGGCAGTGACAGGTGTAAAGAAGGCCACGACTTATGAGCATTAAAGCTCACAACAATGGTAGGAATGAGAGCCGGAGACGCGGCGTAGCAGGAGGAGTCGCCGCGCCGCATGCGTCGTTTTGCCAGATGGCCCGTCCGTGGCACGCCTTGGGAGAAGAACGCGAGTGCGCGTGATTGTAATTACATGTGTGCAGAGGACCTTAAAGAGTAGGCTTGTACTGAGCAAGCCTGTAATTAACTGTCATACGTCTTTAATTGAATTTTTACAACACTGTTTTTAAATTGTTTAACAATCACTTCCAACAATCCCAGATGTCTCGCACTTTTGACGCGTATCTAAACAGAGGGCTTGCACCGTCTGACGTCACCATGCAGATTTTCACCCAGACTCATCTTGCACTACTGGACTGACAAGTGTTGTTCACATCTGTGTGTGTGCACAAGGGGCTCTTGCTATAGCGCCTGCCGTACTCAGCATTGCCAGTAAGGTGCTCCAGTTTTCAGTCTGTACTGGGCGCTTGGGAGGAAGGGCACAAAGCCAGCGCTTCTTTTTTCATTAGTCATCACCTTCCATTGCAGGTATCCTTAAAAGGAGTTCGGTTGATTGAAGTTATTATAACGTAGCCCCATTTTCAAAGAAACAGTTTACACAGCAGTGAATCGTAATGTGACATATTACTAGAACGTACCTGATAGAGGTGGGTGACTCAGGTGTTCCCGGACTGTAAGTGGGGCGGGGCCAACTGTAGAAGGAGCCAATCAGAAACGCGTACCTGCAAGACACGAGCATTTAGGTATCGTCACAAGGCTCTCGGAAAGTCTCTGTGCTGGCATAGTAATGTAAAATAGTTGGGATTACTTTCATATAGCGCCTTTCAAAGCTAGTGAGCAAGCAGAAAACTCTTGTAATGTAATTGAGCTTAATATTAAATGGAGTTTTTAACTGAAGCTCACACCCAAAGTGTTTAATGAACATGTTCACTATGGACAAAGGTTGGGGACAGCTGACCATCATACCTATGTGAGCCTGTTGGGCATCCAATTCCAAAACCTGCAGCCATCCAAAAAAAAAAAGCCTCCACTCTTATGGGAAGGTTTTCCTTAGGATTTTGGAACGTCTTTGGGAATTTTGAGCCCATTCAGCCAAAGGGCACTTGTGAGGTCAGGTGCTGATAATAATGGACATGAAGACCGTCTCACATTTATTGTTCCAATTCCTCCTAAAGTTGTTCAATAGCATTGAGGTCAGAGCTCTGTGTGGACCACTGGAGTTCCTCCATGTCTTTATGGACCTGGAAATGTGCAGAGGGGTACGGTTGTGCTGGAACAGAAAAGGACCATCAACAAACTGAAGCTCATAATTGTCTGAGATGTGTTTATCTGCTGTGGCATTTACAGGAGCCTTCATTGATACTTGGGGTCCTCACCTTAAACTCACCATTGTCCCTCTTCTGCTAAGCTTGACAGTAGGCACTACGCATTCTAGAAGACCGTGTTCTTCTGGTCAAAGCTGAGACTTTGAACATGTCTGATGAGTTTGCTTGCCACTCTTGGTGCCTTTTTGAGAGGGCAACACTGTCTGAAAACTCAGGGTCTTCAACTTGGGTCTGAGGCAGGGTGGTCCACTGGATTCCATTTCTTTTCTCTCTAGTGACAGATTTTGTAATCCAGTCAGTGGTCAGAAGGAATAAAAAAATGAGAGAGCAGGCATCTTTGTTCTTACTCCTGATGCTACGCCATATGAAGCATTGGAGATACACTTGTGTGCAAAAGTAAGTGCACCCCATAAAAAGGATTGACATTTTTGAACAGACAAATGGTAGATCTTCATGTACACCATGCTTATAGATTAGGGTGCTATACTTGAATAAAAATACAAGGGGAATATTCTGTTTCAATCATTTATTTAGCAAGAAGATCAGTAGATGGTGTGGAAACCAGGGGCGCACCTCTCTGCAGTCCCCTTCCTTTTCCACACCACAAAGGTGAGCTTCTTCCACCTCCTCCCAATTCAGGTTCCCCAAATGGAGTGAGACGGCTCCTTGTAAGCAGCTCCTGGGAGTGCTCCAGGTGGTTCATCAGTGTTACCTGGAATCGCTCCCAGATGTGATGGGAGTTCAAGGTAAGGCTCTGCAGCTCCCCCTGGCAGTCCCCCCCTACAGAGCTGTGCTCCTCACCCCTATGTGTTCTAAATTTGCCATTGCAATTCCACAATTCAAACTCATTCAATACAAATGAAAGTATAGAGTGACGTACAAAAAAAAAAAAATGGATCAATTTTGACCTTAACTGAAATATTTAGTTGCTTTTAAAAGCTTTTAATTATGATGCTTTCATTAATTTTAATACAGACTGTTCAACAAAAGGATAACAAGAAAAACAAAAGAATATTTTATTTAAGGTCAGAATAAGGTGTTTAAATATTGGACTGTTTATTTCTTAGTCTGATCCCATTTTTGTATAAAACTGAAAACCGTTTATGGTCTTACCGTTTATTGGTAAATGAAGTCCATGCGCCTATCCTTCTCCATGAAAATCTCCGCCACTTTCTTGTAAAAGTCCTCCTTATTTTCCTTTACTTTTAAAAATCTTAATCTTCCATTTTGGCAGTCAGTCGGAACAACAAATAAAAATAAACGGACCGCTGCAGCGCACTTGACTTTTTGATGTTGCTAACTTATTGGCGCCTCTGAGTAGGAGAACAGCAGCGACGAGCACCTGTTGGGCTCACATGCGCCCCCTTCAGTGCGGCAAGGTATTGTCTGCCTCACCTTGTGCCTTTTCACTGCGACTTTATGTCCGATCAGCGAGACTAAATATGTCACACACATTCATTAAAGATATTAGCCAGACTGTGGAAAATCAGGGTGTATAATAAACATGTCGGCAAACATAATATTGGCAACATACAGAAAGACAGCAGCAGGCCCGTGCCACTCAACCCCGTCAGCGCAGTCCGAGGGGAGGTGAGGCCCGTCACTATCGCACCACGCAATTCTCCCCTGTATCTGAACAAGAAAATTCAGGAATTTTGACTATAAAAATGATCACAATCGTTGGAATCATACAGAAAACAAATTTATAGCACAGACCAATGGACACATTTATTTTATGTTATCACTAGCAAAATACCCACGCCTCTCAGCGGAGAAGTAGTGCGTTAAAGAAGTTATGAAAAAGAAAAGGACACATTTTAAAAATCACGTAACATGATTGTCAATGTAATTGTTGTGTCACTGTTATGAGTGTTGCTGTCATCAAGGATTTGATTATCATTATTTCTTTCAATCAGGTTCGTGTTTGGAGGATGCGTTGTGTTCAAGTTACATTCCGTGACTGTCAACCGTTATAAAGATAACAGGTTTCATTCATCGAAGTGTTCACTACATATAAATAGGTACTCGTGAATCTGAGATGTTTAACAGGCATTCGGTATTAAGTTGTGGATTTGCCTGCGAATATTTAGCGGCAGCATGTCAATGAACGTAATTTAAACTTAAGCTTTACACCTTGCTTTCCTATTGATATGTCTACAAAGGCTTGTTCACCGTCAGAGGGTTGTTCCTCTTTTACTGCATCAATAAGCAGCTCGTCTTCCTCTTTATCAATCAATCAATCAATCAACATTTATTTATATAGCACATATTCATACAAAAAAATGTAGCTCAAAGTGCTTTACAAAATGAATAGAGAAATAGAAGACACAATAAAAAATAAACATAAGTCAACATTAATTAACATAGAATAAGAGTAAGGTCCGATGGCCAGGGTGGACAGAAAAACAAAAAAACTCCAAAGGCTGGAGAAAAAATAAAATCTGTAGGGGTTCCAGACCACGAGACCACCCAGTCCCCTCTGGGCAATCTACCTAACATAAGTCAAACAGTCCTCTTTGTATTTAGGGTTTTCATGGAAGAACTTGATGATGATGGTCACATAGACTTCTGGCTTTCAGTCCATCATTGTTGGAGCATCATGAAGCTTTGAGTAGGTGGTGGTGGCCTGCAGGCCACCACAAAGAAACCGGAAAAAGAAACAGAAGAGAGAGTAGGGGTCAGTATGGATTTTAGAGCCACTGTGAATAGTTAATATGAAGAATTGAACATACAGAGTATCAGGATTAAATTACAGTGAAGTTATGAGAAGGCCATGTTAAAGTAATGTGTTTTCAGCAGTGTTTTAAAGTGCTCTACTGTATCAGCCTGGCGAATTCCTATTGGCAGGCTATTCCAGATTTTAGGTGCATAACAGCAGAAGGCCGCCTGCCCGCCTCACCACTTCTTTTAAGTTTAGCTTTTGGAATTCTAAGGAGACACTCATTTGAAGATCTAAGGTTACGATTTGGAATATACGCGCCAGGCATTCCGATATACAAGATGGAGCAGATTATTTAAGGCTTTATAAACCATAAGCAGAATTTTAAAGTCAATTCTGAAGACACAGGTAACCAGTGTAGTGACATCAAAACTGGAGAAATGTGTTCGGATTTTCTTTTCCAGTTAGGATTCTAGCTGCTCCATTCTGCACTCGTTGCAAATGATTTATGTCTTTTTTGGGTGGTCCTGAGAGGAGTGCGTTGCAGTAATCTAGTCGACTGAAAACAAAAGCGTGAATTAATTTCTCAGCATCTTTCAGTGATATAAGAGGTCTAACTTTACTTATATTTCTTAAGTGAAAAAATGCTGTCCTAATGGTCTGATGAATATGCGATTTAAAATTCAGATTACAGTCAACGGTTACCCCTAAGTTTTTTACTTCCGTCTTAACTTTTAATCCTAGTGCATCAAGTTTATTTCTGATAACCTCGCTGAATCCATTATTGCCAATTACTAAAATTTCAGTTTATCTGAGACATCACACAGTGCATGCACGGGTTTACCTTTCCCAGTCCTACAAACTTTAGCGAAGTGCTTCAATTTACCACATTTTTGAAACTGTCTTCCTTTAGCTGGACATTGACTTTTCCCACCGTGTGCTTTGTTTCCCAGTACCTGCACTCATGAATATGCTTGTATGCGTCCACTCGCTTCATATTCTTTAGCTGCCTTCTCAATTGTGTTTTTCATTCAGCGCTCTTTAGAGGTTTTGCTTTTTGTCTGCGTACTGCGTTCACAGTCAGTTCACGTGAGCCGCTTGGAGTACATGCATCGTAAGTTCTCAGCTGTGCTTGTGCTATCTCGTGTGATCTTGCGATGTCCACGGCTTTATTTAATGTTAGCTCAGACCCAGCACTTAAAAGTTTCTCTCGCACTTTCGCTGAGTTTGTGCCAAACACTATTCTATCCCTGACCATCTCACCTTTGTTTGCACTATCTTCCTTTAGCTGGACATTGACTTTTTCCACCGTGTGCTTTGTTTCCTCAGTACCTGTACTCATGAATATGCTTGTATGCATCACTCGCTTCATATTCTTTGTTGCCTTCTCAATTGTGTAATACGTTTTTTGTTCAGTGCTCTTTGGAGCTCTTGCTTGTTCTCTGCGTAGGTCTGGAAAGGTCCAGGCAGTGCCCAGGGGTTCCAACAGGGTTGAGCTCCCATGTATATTGGAAACTAAGGGGGGCTGACCTCTACCGGCCTGGGGAAGCAACTGTCCTGATAATACTCTGTCCCCTAGTCCTTCCACACCTTGGGTGTCCTGACCGGGTAAGGATTCTGGCGTACTGTAGCAAACTGAACCAAAGACTCGACTAAGAAACGATGGTAGGCTCTCCAGACACAAAGGGGTCCTAAGCGACAAGCCATCTGTTGTTCCCAAGTCAAAACAGAAGCCAACCCAGCGACTAATGGGCTAGACCTGTTTTAGGAAGGGCGGTCTTTGGAATATTTTCGGTGACGTACACGTATGGAATTCAACCATGAAGAGGGATTTAAAAAGGGTTCCTCTTAGAAGCATCTCAAATATCCATCCATTCATTACTCAACCCGCTATCTCCTAAGTACAGGGTCACGGTGGTCTGCTGGAGCCAATTCAAGCCAAAGGTGCAAGGCAGGAAACAAACCCCAGGTAAGCGCCAGCACACCACAGGGCACACACACCAAGCACACACTAGGGACAATTTAAGATCACCAATGCACCTAACCTGCATGTCTTTGGACTGTGGGAGGAAACCCACGGGGAGAACATGCAAACTCCACACAGGAAGAACCTGGGTCTCCTAACTGCGAGGCAGCATTGATACCCACTGTGCCACTGTGCTGCCCATCTCAAATATATATATATATATATATATATTGTAATAACTGGAGACCAGAGGCGGAAAGGTTTGGGGCAGCCACCCGTTTAATGCGGTTTCCCGGCTGCAATAGAAATTGAGGCATTTTCAAAACAGTTGTTTACACAACAGAGTCCAAGACAGAACTGCCTGCCTAAGCAAAGGCAGTGAGCTTTATAGCTCAGAGGGCGGAAATGATGTCGTCCTCTGGGCCGAACTGGAAGTGACATCACCCTTGGGGCCGGAACCGAAGTGACCTCATTCTTGGGGCCGGAACCGGAGGTGGTGTGTCCTTCCTGGAAATGGCGGCTCCTGGTGGGGGTTTCCGGGTAAGACCTGCAGAGAACTCAGAAAGAGCGTCAGCGTACCCCGCCCCCCCCTGGGCAGATGTATAAACAGTATTGTCTAAGCCCTTCAGCTGCTTCCCATGCACACGTGTGTGACAAGACTCCCCCCTCAGCCCAGACCCGTGGGTCGGGCGACCTGCACCGAGGTCGTGGGCCGGGAGAGGGCATCGGCGTTGGCATGAAGGGACCCCTGTCGATGAGCGGCGTATATTTGTACTGCTGCAGGTCAAGAAACCACCTCGTGACCCGCGGATTCGACTCCCTGTGAAGGGCCATCCACTTTAAAGGCGCATGATCCGTCACCAGAGTGAACACGCGACCCAAGAGGTAGTACGCAGCTGCGTCACCGCCCATTTGATCGCCAGAGCCTCCTTCTCCACCGCCCGTACCTGGTCTCCCGGTCCAACAGTTTCGGCTCAGGTACATAACGGGTGTTCAACACCGTCGGCGCTTTGGCTCAACACGGCTCCCAAGCCTGTGTCCGAAGCGTCCGTCTGGAGGACAAAAGGGAGAGAGAAGTTAGGGGAGATTAAGATAGGTGCTGAAGTCAGAGCCCTTTTAAGTCACTGAATGCAGCCCCGCTTTATCAGACCATACCACCGTATTAGGAGCTCTTTTCTTTGTCAAGTCGGTCAAGGCGCTCTCGGAGAAACGAGGCACAAACCGGCGGTAGTACCCGGCCAAACCGAGAAAGGATTGGACTTGCCGCTTGGTTTGGACGGGGCCAGGCCATTATGGCTTGCAACTTGGAACACTGTGGCCTCACAGTACCCGGCCCACTAGGTAGCCCAAATATTTGGCTTCTCTCAACCCAGTAACATTTCTTGGGGTTGATGCGGAGCCCGGCCTCTCCCAATGTCCGTAATACTGCTGTGACCTGCTGTATGTGCTCCTTCCAGGTGCTGGAATAGATGACAACGTCATCCAGATAGGCAGCACAGAGCGAGTTATGGGGCGGAGCACTTTGTCCACCAGGCGCTGAAAAGTCGCAGGCCCGTGTAACCGAATGGAAGGACACGATACTGCCAGTGTCCGCTAGGAGTGCTAAGCGCGTTTTTCCTTCGCGGACTCCGTTAAAGGAACCTGCCAGTACCCCTTTGTCATGTCAAGTGTAGTCAAGAATTTGGCTGGTCCCAGTCTCGAGGAGGTCGTCACGCGAGGCATGGGATAAGCATCAAATCGGAAACTTGGTTGAGCCCGGAAGTCATTGCAAAACCTCCAACTGCCGTCAGGCTTAGCAATCAAGGCGATGGGGCTGGACCAGGGACTACTACTTTCCTCGATCACTCCTAGTGCCAGCATTCGCTTGATTTCCAGTTCCACTTCTACTTTCTTTGCCTCCGGAGTCTGTAGGGTCTCACGGACGATCACCCCGGTCAGTCAATATGTCGTGCGCAATCAGAGAGGTCCGACCTGGCTGTTCACTTACCACCTCTGGGACCGGCGGATAGCTGCTTGAGCTCCTGTCTCTGTCTGGGAGATAGCTGTTCGCGAAATTAAGGGCACTTACTTCCGAGAGAGAGCAGGGCTGTCGGAGGAGGGATCGGGATCCCTCTCCTTCCACGGTTTCAGCAGGTTTACATGATATATTCGCTCAGCTGGTGGCGATTGGGCTGTTTCACCAAATAGTCGACCAATCCCTTCCTCTCCTTAATTTCGTAGGGGCCTAGCCAATGTGCGAGCAGTTTAGAGTGTGAAGTAGGAACCAATACCATGGCGCGATCCCCGGTTGGAACTCCGGAGAGTCGTGCCGCGGTCATACAGGCGGGCCTGTGCTGATTGTGCCTCCTCGATATGACTTTTAGTATAGGTCTTATTACATCAAATCTATCGCGCAATTGGGGATATACTCCAAAATGTTAGTGGAGGGCTGTGCCTCCCCTTCCCAGCCCTCTTTTAAAATATCTAATAAGCCCGGGGCTGTCTTCCGTATAGTAATTCAAAGGGAGAGAACCCGTAGAGGCTTGAGGACTTCCGGTAGGCAAAGAGGACAAGGGGAGGAGTTGGTCCCAATTCCTCCCATCCTTGCTGACTACCTTACGTAGCATTTGCTTGAGAGTTTGGTTGAATCTCTCCACTAGCCCATCGGTTTGAGGATGATACACGAGGTTTTAAATGCTTTATTTTCAGTAACTTGGCAGTCTCCTTGAGCGTTTCCGAGGTGAAAGGCGTTCCTTGGTCCGTCAGGACTTCTCTAGGAATGCCCACCGTGAAAAGACTCCTACTAGTTCCGTGCAATATTTTTAGTGGTAGCGGCGCAATGGAGCGGCTTCAGGGAATCGGGTTGCATAATCCACGAGGGCAGTATATATTTATATCCTCGGGCTGAGGGCTCCAGGGTCCTACTATATCCACCCCAATCCTGTCAAAGGGCGTCAATAAGGGGAAGGGGAATCAGAGGAGCACGGTCCTTCCTAGGAATTTGCCGCAGTTGACACTCCGGCAGGAAATGCAAAAGCGGCGAACCTCCTCATTAATCCCGGCCAAAAAACGGAGCTTAATGCGCTCTAATGTTTTATCGGGCGAGATGGCCTCCAAGAAGGTGAGAGTGGGCTAACTTCGCAAACCTGCCGCCGGTAGGTCCGGGACTAGCAACAACTTCGGACCTTCCCTCATGTTCAGCAACCCGATACAATAATTCATTATCCATGACAAAGTGAGGTCCCTGTGGCATGGGCAAATGCGTCGTTGGCGTTAACGAGAACCACTGCATTCTTTATGTGCTTCAGAGAGTCGTCATTCCACTGTTCTCTCTTGAAAGAAGCGGAGTCGCTCTAAACTGAAAGTGCAACTCAGAGAGCGGGTCGGTCTGACCTCAAGGGGCGGAGAATCCTCCTCGCTGCGGGCGCTAGTGGATGGCGTAGTAGCCGCGACGGTCCGGGAGTATCTTCGTCACTCTCTTGGCCTACCGCCCCACTCCTGTCGGCTGATTACGGTGTGGAAGCAGCTTGAGATGAGTCTTTATCATCTATACGAGGCCAAAAGCTTTTCGGGAATGCTTTCTAAACTACGCGTTACTGTCAGACCAGTCCCGCCCGAGGATTACGGGAAACGGAGGATCCGGGTGTACCGCTACGGTAAGCCGCCGAAGGGTTCCTCCGAGACATACGTAACACCGGGCGGTATTGTACGGCGGATATCTCCGTGTATACATTTTAGACTGGTCTTTTCTTAATCCATTGTTGCGGTAGAACAAAGCGGCGAGCAACGACAGACACGTTACTGCGGAATCAAACAGCGCTGTTACCATATGTCCATTAATAATAAGCTCTCCCGTATGTTTATCCGCCAGGGATTGCTAAGGGCACACAAACAACCCGCCATTGTCCCCTACGGTCCGCCTTGTTCCCGACAGGTCGCAAGCCAGACGGCCGGCGACTTCGAACAGGCTCTGGATTGCGTGGAAGGGACTGCTTTGTAGGACATAACTCCGGGTAGTCCACAGAGCGGCTGGTCTGCCCTCCCGGGTTTCACAGCCGGCCTCTGGGGTTGCAAGAGCTGTAGCAGCTCGTCCAGGGAATGGAATTCTCCCAGGCGGCTGGGCAAATTCCTGGGGTATTCGCTGTAGCAGCAAAAACAGGCCACTTGCTGCACTATTTGCAAGGGGTCAAATCAAATGGCGTAGCCACTCACCCACCTGTTGCCAGAGAGCCATAGCCTGCTCTGACAGCCCTTTCGTTGGGTTAAACTCCCAGTCTATTATATTCTTTACCTGCCGGCCTGGGGACAGCCCATCGTTAACAGGGACCTTGGTCCCGATGGGCTCGGCTTTCCTACCCAGAAGAGCATACTGAGCCACTCGTGTGTTTTCCCCAGAAGCCAGCCCACGCCTGTGGGTCCCCTCTACCTTCTCCACGAGATGGGTTGGTAGCCCGGGTTATGCTCGTGGAGCAGAGCCTGCACAGCGTCCTTCCTGACCCTCCGCGCACTCCCTGCCCGAAACTCGGCCCGGTACTCACCCACCTGGTTCCTTGAAGGTCCGTGTCCCGGGTTCTTGGGGACACCATCCTGCCCACGCCACTGTAATAACTGGAGACCAGAGCGTGGAAAGGTTTGGGGCAGCCACCCGTTTAATGCGGTTTCCGGCTGCAATAGAATTGAGGCATTTTCAAAACAGTTGTTTACACAACAGAGTCCAAGACAGAACTGCCTGCCTAAGCAAAGGCAGTGAGCTTTATAGCTCAGAGGGCGGAAATGATGTCGTCCTCTGGGCGGAACTGGAAGTGACATCACCCTTGGGGCGGAACCGAAGTGACCTCATTCTTGGGGCGGAACCGAGGTGGTGTGTCCTTCCTGGAAATGGCGGCTCCTGGTGGGATTTCCGGGTAAGACCTGCAGAGAACTCAGAAAGAGCGTCAGCGCCCGCCCGGGCAGATGTATAAACAGTATTGTCTAAGCCCTTCAGCTGCTTCCCATGCACACGTGTGTGACAATATATATATATATATATATATATATATATTGGAGAATATAACTTGACAAATCTGCTCGATTTAGACACGTAGACCTCAAAAGCGGGTCCCCCTTAGGCAGAGGGCCTGGGGTGTTCGTCCCACTTGCCACCCCGAATCGCTCTTGATGATACCTCAATTTAAATAAATCAATAAATAAATAAATGAATAACACAGCTGCTAGCAGAGTTCTGTCTCAGATGTCCATTTCTTGAAATGTACGAGACCAATTGGCGACCTTCCGATTGCTGGTGCAGACCCCAAGTCTCAGGGCCACCACTCGAAATAAGATGCTGAAAAATTACAAATTAGTTAGCAACCAAGATGGGACGGAATAAATGGCACAATCACATTCCTCGACCTCTTCTGACTTCCATTTTGTCTTTCATCCTCCCTTGTTTTTTAATCCCTGTGCTAACCCATCCCCATTTTACCCACCATGTCTTGCCACCTTTGCCCAACATTTCTCTAGAGGAGATCGCTTTCCACTGTCCCACTTTTCCTGTTTTATGACTGGGTGCCAAACCTGCCACCAGGGGGCTCCACATTGACATTTTGTGATTCATATGGCAGCTGTCATATTCCCTCACAATAGACGGTGCCACACAGTTACTTGGTCCATGGTGGTGGTGCATCTCATGACCAGCTGTGAGTTGTGCCCAGATGGTTAAGGTCACTGGGTCACATTACCTGCCATGCCCACCAGCTCTGTGCATTATGACAATGGCTGAGTCACTTTATGTTGTTAACAGAGATTTGTGAGCCATTTTGCTTTTGTCTTTAGATGCCAGCTTGAGTTGGCATCTGTTAGTATCTCTTATGAGCAGATGATTCCATCGTGCCTACTAGTTTTTTTGGGGGTGGCAGGCATTAAGTCATATCATCTGTTTGCTGTCTACATTATTATTACCTAAAAGGGACCTGGGCTCTGTGCCCATGCAACCTCTCTGCCAGGTGCTACAGTGGTAATCCTGACTTTGCTTTGCATGGGCACGTACCTTTTGAAGTGTGAGCCTCTTCTTCCAGGCATGCTGTTTCTAAAACACTTTCTTACACTTTCTACTCTCCTGCCCACACATCCCACCATTCAATCTTTAGTGCCCGAGTGCCCATCCAGCTACCTGGCTCACTAACCTTGTTGGCAAGAGCCTGTTCATTGGACTTGGCTCAAAGTGCTCAGCAAGGAAGACTGGGATCTTTCTCATTATGTAGAACTGGAAAAGAAATAGGAAGAAGGAAGCAAGTGCCAACTTTCGTAATTGTAACGTTGGCAGCAGCCTATGGCACACAGTGGCACATCTTCAGCTTGTCTTCATGGCACTGCTTTTGCAATTTATTTTGGTTTATTACATTATTTGATAAAAATAAAGATTTGAAAGCCTTCTCCCAATTTGTTTTCCATTCCACCAGGATTCTGGAAGACATTTCATGTATTCTCCTCTCCACTGGCATGATCTAAAAATGAGATGTGCTAAAACCATAAAACTGATCCTAAAATAAATAATTAAAACAATTAACACACTCCTCCTTGCTCATGGCACAAGACGCCAAGCATTTTGTCACCGTAAGGTAAAAGTGTCTGAAGAATTCAAGGGAATAGCGCCCCCTATTGGCTCCGTCTGCACATGCATGCTTTTTGTATATAACTTTCAGACATTTTATCAAATCAAGCTAATGCCAAAGTCCCCTGCCACACTGATGCCTCCATCAAATGCCCATATGCCGAGGTACTTAGACTGATAAAGTTTCTTCCAGAAACCAGGAAGAATGGGGAAAGAATGGATGAAGACTTTCAAGTTTTTATTTTAATCAAATAATGAAATAAAAATGCAACTGCAGTGCCAAGAAAACAAGCTGAAGCTGTGCCACTGGGTGCCATACACTGTTGCCAACCTTACAATTAAGAAAGTTGGCATTTGCTTTCCTTCTTCCTGCTTTTCTAGTTATAAATTCTGAGTGAGATCCCAATTTTTTTTCTAGAGCACTTTCAGGTCTCATGCCAATGAGGTTAGTGAGCAAAGGCTATTAGATGGGCACTCGGGCACTAATATCAGAAGGGATGTGTGGGCAGAAGGCTAGAAAGTGTCTGAAAGTGAGATAAAAGCAGTACATCTGGATACGGGTCTGTGTAGGGCTTGTCAGACTTACCACTATGCCACCTGGCATGCAGCTGGCACAAGTTATTGATGTTGCTGGCACTAAGCCCAGGTATGATTGCAGCTCCTTAGTAATAAACATCTAGGGAGCCAACATCTGAGCGACTCAATGCCTGCCCCCAAAAAACTGGTTGGCATGATGGAATGAACTGCTTATAAGAGATAATAACGGATACCAATTTAAGTTGGCATCTAAAGGCAAAAGCAAAACTACACACACAGTTAAAACCAGTTGGCTCAGAATGCACAGAACTGGACATAGTGGGTCATGTGACCCAGTGACCTTAACCATGTAGCCACAACTCACCGTGCTAGGAATCAAACCATCCAACCTCTGCTCCTTAAGGACAAGCTGACAGAGATGGGAGTAGAGTCACACCGGTGCCATGGATCGTGGACTATCTTACAGACCCACCTCAGTATGTGCGTCTGGGAACTGCAGGCCTGACATCGTGATCAGCAGCACAGGAGCGCTGCAGGGGACTGGACTTTCTCCGGTCCTGTTCAGCCAACATACATCAGACTTCCAATACAACTCGGAGTCCTGCCACGTGCAAAAGTTTGATGACGACACTGCTATCATGGGCTGCATCAGGAGTGGGCAGGAGGAGGAGTACAAGGAATTAATCGAGGACTTTGTTAAGATAGATAGATAGATAGATAGATAGATAGATAGATAGATAGATAGATAGATAGATACTTTATTAATCCCAAGGGGAAATTCACATAATCCAGCAGCAGTATACTGATACAAAGAAACAATATTAAATTAAATAGTAATAAAAATGAAAAAAATTAAAATAAAATTAATGTTCGCATTTACTCCCACGGGTGGAATTGAAGAGTCGCATAGTGTGGGGGAGGAACGATCTCCTCAGTCTGTCACTGAAGCTACTCCTCTGCCTGGAGATGACACAATGGTGCGACTCAAACCACCTACACCTGAACACCAGCAAAACCAAGGAGCTGGTGGTGAATTTTAGGAGGCTCAGGCCTCTCATGGACCCCGTGATCATCAGAGGTGACTGTGCAGAGGGTGCAGACCTATAAATACCTGGGAGTGCAGCTGGATGATAAATTGGACTGGACTGCCAATACTGATGATCTGTGTAAGAGAGGTCAGAGCCGACTATACTTCCTTAGAAGGCTGGCATCCTTTAACATCTGCAATAAGATGCTGCAGATGTTCTATCAGACGGTTGTGGCGCCCTCTTCTACGTGGTGGTGTGCTGGGGAGGCAGCATAAAGAAGAGGGACACCTCACGCCTGGACAAACTGGTGAGGAAGGCAGGCTCTATTGTAGGCACGGAGCTGAACAGTTTGACATCCGTGGAAGAGCGATGGGCGCTGAGCAGACTCCTGTCAATCATGGAGAATCCACTGAATAGGATCATCTCCAGACGGAGGAGCAGCTTCAGCGACAGACTGCTGTCACCATCCTGCTCCACTGACAGACTGAGGAGACCCCACACTATGCGACTCTTCAATTCCACCCGGGGGGGTAAACGTTAACATTATACAAAGTTATTGTCTGTTATACCAGCATTGTTATCACTCTTTAATTTAATATTGTTCTTTATCAGTATGCTGCTGCTGGAGTATGTGAATTTATAAAGTATCTATCTATCTATCTATCTATCTATCTATCTATCTATCTATCTATCTATCTACTCGCTAGCCTGTTTGCGTTTCTGCCGCTCACATATGGGGAGGCAGATGTACAATTTAAACAGATTGTTATTTTCATGGGAATTGTTACATATGAATAACAGAACTAACTATTTGACATTACAGTGAGTGATTAACCATATTAAAAAATAGTAAAACATAATAATTTGAAAGAAAATTACGTTTCACATTGCGTTAGAGGTGCATTATTTGTTACATAATCCGATTTCGTTCTGTTTGGCTATTGAAAATACTTTTTTAACTTACACTTTTACTGCAAATCTTCTCTTCAATATCGCATTGAATTTTGATTCTGTGTTTGCACTTTCACCGTAACAACACATGACTGCCCGGGAGTGAATTTCGATTCTTTCTCTCTAATAAATAAGCTGATTTTTTTGAATGCTTGTCCCTGTGATTTGTTAATTGTCATAGCAAAAGATATTCTAACGGGAAACTGTTAATGTTTCAATACAAATGGCACATCAAAATCTCCTGTGGTGTCTCATGTTAAAATGGACTACATGACCTTTCTTGTCGCCTGTTAAAATTTGACATGTCAGAATTATTCGACCAATTTTGAATACAACTAATCTTGTCCAATTGTGGAGCCTATCACTCAGACATAAATTACGTTATAACATTACGATATATCCTTCTTTCTACAGTAATTCGTGTGTTATAAGACGGGACGGTATTAACGGTTGTCGATATTCTTCGTGATATTGTAAGTTGATGTTTTCGTCTTCCGCACCATCACCACCAACTGTTTCAGCAGAGTCTATTGATACACATTTAACCAATTTGCAGTGTAACCGATCGACAATTTTTGCATTAGTTTGTTTGACTTCATCGTTTCTCGATGCCTGTGTACTCATATCTTCTGTTGATAAACGTTCGGGATGAAATTCTTCAATAAGATATGGACAAAATAAGTCTTCTTTAGTACCATCATACCTAACCAGCTGATCAAAAAACTCTATGCACTAGGACTTGCTCTGTCAATATGCTACTGGTTACTGGATTTTCTCACCAACCGCCCCCAGTCTGTCAGGATGGGCAAACACACATCCTCCACCCTTACCCTGAGCACTGGTGTGCTGCAAGGCTGTGTACTAAGTCCCCTTCTCTATACACTCTTCACCCATGACTGTCAACCCATCAACCAATCAAACATCCATCCATCCATCCATTATCCAACCCGCTTTATCTTAACTACAGGGTCATGGGGGTCTGCTGGAGCCAATCCGCAAGGCAGGAAACAAACCCCGGGCAGAGCGCTAGCCCACCGCAGGGCACACACACACACACCAAGCACACACTAGGGACAATTTAGAATCGCCAATGCACCTAACCTGCATGTCTTTGGACTGTGGGAGGAAACTCACGCAGACACGGGGAGAACATGCAAACCCAGGTATCCTAACTGCGAGGCAATTATACAACTCAAAATTATATATCGAGCACATCTGTCTCGACTAAAACTCTCCAAAATGTTTCCAGAGTGAGATCCAACCTGCGAACGCTGCCATCAAGTCCCAGCCTCACTGGGTCACATATTCTGGGCCTGCACCAAATTAACATCATTCTGGACCAAAATTTTTAATGACCTCTCAGACAGCCTTGGACTCACAATCCCTCCTAAGCCATTAACAGCTGTGTTTGGTGGTCTTCCAGAGGGGCTTAAAGTGGAGAAAGACAAACAAATTGTGATGGCCTTCACTACACTGTTGGCACGCAGACTTATTCTGATAAACTGGAAGAATCCAAACTCTCCTCTTTTAAGTCAGGGGGAAACTGATGTGTTATACTATTTGAAATTGGAAAAAATCAAATACTCAGTTAGAGGATCTGTGCAGACTTTTTTTTCAAAACATGGCATCTAATCAGTAACATTTTAAAATAAATAAAATTTATTCATTTAGTTATGTTTACAAGCTTTAAATTTAACGCTGTTTGGCTTGCTCTCTCTCTCAGGGGTGGGGATCGATCTGTTCTTTAACTCAGTTTTTCTTTTTGTAAAAATTTGATTGCTTTGTATGGATTGCAATAAAATTAATAAAAAAATATATATAAAAAAAAGAAAAGAGGGGCGGAAATACAAAAGTTTGAGAACCACTGTACTACAACAACAACATTTATTTCTATAGCACATTTTCATACAAATAATGTAGCTCACATGATGAAGAAAAGAGAAAGAATAAGAATTAAAGAGAACACTAATTAACATAGAATAAAAGTAAGGTCAGGGCACGGTGGAGTGGTAGTGCTGCTGCCTCGCAGTTAGGAGACCTGGGGCTTCCCTCGTGGAGTTTGCATGTTCTCCCGTGTCTCGTGGGTTTCCTCTCACAATCCAAAGACATGCAGGTTAGGTGGATTGGCAATTCTAAATTGGCGCTTGGTGTGTTTGTGTGTGCCCTGCAGTGGGTTGGCACCCTGCCCAGGATTGGTTCCTGCCCTGTGTTGGCTGGGATTGGCTCCCGTGACCCTGTATTCGGATTCAGCGGGTTAGAAAATGGATGGATGGATAAAAGTAAGGTCTGATTCATTAATAGGTGCAATAACAATGTATGCTGCTGTACTTTGAGTATAATAATTTGCTCTGGTTACTTGATCCCTTAACACTGCATACGACATATTTGGATTTATTTGACTTTACTTTAAATGCACCTTGGGTCTGTCACAAGAAGTAATTTTTCGCTATTACACAATGACAATAAAGTGCTTGAACTTCAACTACTTTTATTGGGAACTTAAAGTAAGGAAAACGTATAAATGTATAATAGCTGAGAGCACAGGAACTGTGTCTGACAAAAGCATTCACACCAATGAGAGGTGAGAGGAGTGCGGTCGTGGGCGTTGAGAGGAGGAGCAGACTTGAAAAAACTCTTGGCAATGGTCTCGTCTCAAGGTCTTCTTTTATAATAGAGAGATATACTCACTGTATTATTTTATCTATTGTTTGTTTTTTGGCTTAAGTTTGATCGCTGATTAGGGGAAGTTTATTTGGAGGAAGTACAGCTTGTTGGGTCTAACGTCCTCAATTTGCCAGACCACGGGTCTTGGTGGTGTAGCTGGCGGTTTTGGAGAGTCAGGCGGCCGTTACAAAGCCAGCTTTCCTTATCTGTGTTTGAGGTGAGGTGCCTGGAGTTCTATGGGGTCAATAATACAGTATCTCGTTATTTGGAATACATACATTTCATACGGTATCCACAAATAGATGGGGAAGTGTAGGATGAAAGAGGCAAGAAACGCTGAACACATACCTAAAGCAGAAACGTTTTCCATGTTACAACAACAACAACATTTATTTCTATAGCACATTTTCATACAAACAGTAGCTCAAAGTGCTTTACATATTAAAGAATAGAAAAATAAAAGACAATAAGAAAAACAAAATAAATTAACATTAATTAACATCGAACAAGAGTAAGGTCCAATGGCCAGGAGGACAGAAAAAAAAAAAACTCCAGACGGCTGGAGAAAAAATAAAATCTGCAGGGGTTCCAGACCATGAGACCACCCAGTCCCCTCTGGGCATTCTACCTAACATAAGTGGAACAGTCCTCTTTGGATTTAGGATTCTCACGGAAGGGCTTGATGATGATGATGGTCACGTAGACTTCTGCCTTTTAATCCATTCATCATTGTTGGAGCATCATGAAGCTTTGAGTAGGTGGAGGTGGCGCAGGCCACCACCACAAAGAAACCAGAAAAAGAAACAGAAGAGAGTAGGGGTCAGTACGGATTTTAGAGCCACCATGAATAGTTATTATGAGGAAATTGAACATATAGAGTATCAGGATTAAGTTAAAGTGAAGTTATGAGAAGGCCAGCGTTAAAGTAATGTGTTTTCAGCAGTGTTTTAAACTGCTCTACTGTATTAGCCTGGCGAATTATACTAATTATTACTAAAGTTATACTAATAATGATGTGAAGTGTGCCCTGCGGTGAGCTGGCGCCCTGCCCAGGGTTTGTTTCCTGCCTTGCACCCTGTGTTGGCTGGGATTGGCTTTAGACAGACCCCCATGACCCAGTAGTTAGGATATAGTGGGTTGGATACTAGATGGATGGATGATGTGAAGTGTATAATGCGTGAAGACTTTAGTCCAAATAGCAAAAAAACACGTGCTAAAGGTCAACCATTGGCCCAGTCTGAGGTGGCCTGCACTCTGGAGCAGGTTGTCTTCAAGGACCTTTCTGTCTCAGTGGACCACCCTGGTACTATGCACTAGTTTATAGGCAAATGTTTAACATAACGAAGAAAATACATCAATAAACTTAACAACTGGGAAATGGCCATTACAATCTGAATCTGTTCCACATTTGGTGGGCCTCTCCTTGCGCCTCAGACTGCCTCAGGCCCACCGTCTCTCTGTCGAGATGTTGTTTGTTCCCAGCTTCTTGCTCCACTCACCCCAGTCCTTCAGCACACTTTTGGTCTTGGTGTTACTTGTTTCTGTCTCTTCAAGTCATTCCAGACCTGGCCTCCGTGATGTTGAGGGTCAAGGGTTGTGTGGAAGCCATAATGACAAATTGAAGAAAGGTTTACAAATTAGCAAAACACGAGAAAATGAAATCTCTCCTTCATAGAAGTGTTCAGAACCTTAATTCAGAACTTTGTTGAAGCCCCTTTGGCATCAAGTAAGTAAGTTTTGTACAAGCTTTGCGCACCAGGATTTAGGCAGTTGATCCCATTCCTCTTGGCAGAACTTCTCAGGTTCCAACAGACTGGGTGGGAAGCATCTGTAAATTGTCATCTTCAGGTCTCTCCACACATGTTTGGTGAGGCTTAAGTCTGTGCTTTGGCAGGGCCACTGAAGGACAATCATAGACTTGTCACGAATGCCACTCCAACATTGGCTTGGCTGTGTGCTTCAGGTCATCGTCATGCTGAAGGCGAACTGTTGGCCCAGTCTGAGGTGGCCTGCACTCTGGAGCAGGTTGTCTTTCTGTATTTGACTACATTCATCCTTCCCTCGATTTTGACCAGTTTCCGTGTTCTTACACCCTTACAGCTTGGTGATGCCATCATCATACTTCACCATAGGGTTGGTTTTAGGCAATGCTTTGGTCTCCACCAAATTTAGTTCTTGGAGTTCTGCCTGAAGAGTTTCATGTTTGACTCATCAGACCTGCTAAGCTCTTTCTTCATGATCTCCAAGTCCTTGAAATGTCCGTTGGCAAAATTCAAGCAGGAGTCGGCAGCTCTACCATAAACATCTAATTGATGGAGTGCTGCTAATATGGCCGTCCTCCAAACCTCAGCAGAGGACCTTAAAGACGCCACATACACAATTATGAACTCCCTAAATGATTAAATAAATACAGAGCTAAATTTATTTCTGAATTAACAATAACAAAAGCTCCAGTGGAAAATCTTTTGGTGTATTGATTTAAAGTGACATTTTTTTCCCTACCAAGTGTTATCTCCATGTCATTTTCCTTACGGGCTGATCTATTTTACTGAGCAGTTAAACTTGTAAAAATATTTTCATGCACCTAACACAGAATGGAGATAAGCGTCCTGGGTCAAGCCTTTCTAATCCATCAAAATATGACAAAATGATAATTCGGCTATAATGCAGAACTGTGAGAGTAAAGCAAGGAACGAGGCTCAGCTGCTTGAGGGTCTTAAAGCAGAAGAGCAGAAAACAATGTTTGATTTATTTAAAGGAGTATTTTATATAGCGCCTTCCCTTTGTGAACATCTTCCAGAAGAAACTTTTTATCTAAAGTTCTATCAATATTTCGACACTGGATCAGTACAGATTGAATATGTTTCTATTATGAGCAACTTTAGAAGGACGCATGGAGCCAGTGAGGAACACGAGGAATAAAAACACGACAAGGCTGCGAATCTCGAACAAATTACTACCCAGTCATGGCTTCAATTGCATATTGCACTGTTGCATTAGGCCTGATGTCTTCATATGAACGTCTATGTGTGGAAGTGTGTCTGTGTCTGTGTCTGTCTGTCTGGCCGGAAGTGTGAGGGTACAGTGTGAAGCTCAAAGAGCCGGCAAGGTGGCCCCAAGTTAAAGAGTTGGAAGAAGAAAAAGTGCGAGGCTACAGCATGAAGCTGAAAGAAGGCCAAAGTCCTAGGGATGGATAGATAGATAGATAGATAGATAGATAGATAGATAGATAGATAGATAGATATGAAAGGCACTATATAATAGATAGATAGATAGATAGATAGATAGATAGATAGATAGATAGATAGATAGATAGATAGATAGATAGATAGATAGATATGAAAGGCACTATATAATAGATAGATAGATAGATAGATAGATATGAAGGCATTATATGATAGATAGATAGAAAGATAGATAGATAGATAGATAGATAGATAGATAGATAGATAGATAGATAGAAATGAAATGCAATAGATAGATAGATAGATAGATAGATAGATAGATAGATAGATAGATTGAGTGAAAGGCACTATATGATAGATAGATAGATTGAAGTGAAAGGCACTATATGATAGATAGATAGATAGAAATGAAATGCAATATATAATAGATAGCCCATTTTCAATCTCAAGATATGGCCTTACGGAGACTGACCTGGAGCAGACCGGTGAAAGCACACATCGCCCGGGTCCCCGGACCACTTCATCATCTCAGTCGAGGGCGAGAGTGTGGAGCGAATGTGCAGTGATGCAGGTCACGATAGCTCGTCGATTCCAGAAGATCGCTGAAACTGAAAATGGCCTTGCCGTCCGCGTTATCATCTACTCCTCACGAGCTGGAGGCATCGGCTTTAACGGGGCTTGTCGCATTCACCTGCGGAGCGCTGAAGGTCGAAACGATCTGTCGAACTGAAGGTAATGATCGCTGAGCTCAAGAAAGACATAAAAAAAGAAATAAATGGCATGATCAAGACAAACGAAAAGCTGCGGCAGGATAATCAAGACTTGGAGGGACGTGTATATAATCACTTTAAGGCGCCTTTAAAGGTATGCTGGAAAAATTGAGGAACACATTCAGGAATATGCGTCTAGGTCTGAGGAAAAACTAAGAGCACTTCGGCCACTTATAGGGCAGAGGCCGGTCCCTTACGATGATGGACAAGTGACCACCCACCCCGATCCTCTTGGGGAACCACCACAAACACGGTTTCTCAACCTTCGTATTTCGCCAAACCCCCACCCCCCCTTTTCTACCTGGAATAATTCTGCGCCCCTGCATATAACATAGATGAGAGTAACCCACGATACAACTAACAGAGGTATGACACTCGTGCGGTGTCGCGGTATCCTATCATTTTACTTCCATAAGATTTGCATGTGTTGGCTAACTTTAATGAAATATTTGCAATTTATTTTTTTAAAGTGCTTTAACTGTTAAAATGTCTTGTGTGGTTTTGGTAGTAATTCTAATCCAAAACAAAGAATAAATATTTATTCTTATTTAATTATTTTTACGTAAGAAACAATTAAATATGTTTTAATTTTAAAAAATCTCATAACGAGGACACCGTTGAAGTCAATCTGCATGAGATGAAGGTATTTTCGTCCGACAAATATTATACCGCTGTTAGTTGTATCATGAAATAACTCAATAGCAGTAAATGATGTAACTCAATTTGGCAATATTGGCTACGACTGCTCAGTGTGGTGAGTCGCTGCATTATCACCTGATTTACTGTTACTTGAATGTTCGTGCAGATACGATACGTCTGGAACTTTCTGGACTGAAAATACGCGACTATAAAGCAACAGCGGCGCGCTCGTCAGTGAAACAAACTTCAAATAGAAAGGAGCTCAGAGTGTCTCGATATCTCGAACATCAAACCAAACCTGGACGGCGTGTACTTTAAAGCAGGCACATATTAGTCTACATCTATGCCTTAGAAATGTTTGATTTTAATTTTAGTTATAATGCATTCATTGTGATTGTATGCTTGCAAATTTAAATTTGAAATAAAAATGTAAAAAACAATTTTGATGTCTTGTTCATATATTCGATCCCCTTGTACAGCTTCAGAAGAGCTCCACAATTTGAGAACCGCTACACTAAACATCCATCCACCCATTATCAACCCGCTATATCCTAACTACAGGGTCACGGGGGGTCTGCTGGAGACCAATCCCACCCAACACAGGGTGGTCAACGCAGGAAACAAACCCCGGGCAGGGGAACTGCTCACCCAGGGCACACACACCCACACACCAAGCACAATTTAGAATTGCCAATGACCTAACCGCATGTCTTGGACTCTGAGAGAAACCCGCAGAAATGGGAGAACATAAACTCACAGGAAGCGAACACAGGTCTCTATGCAAGAGGCTTACAGCCATGATCCCTTCCAAAAAAAGCATGGCAAAATAGATTAAATTTGATAAAT
>NW_024377375.1:0-10357 GCF_016835505.1 Polypterus senegalus
CACCTCAAAACATAGAGATTCAAACTAAACAAATTGTTGTGCTTTAAATTAACTAATCTCTTCTCTATATATAATCTTCATTTGGATCTTGATCTTTGTCCACAAATTCATGTTCAACCGACACGGTATCCTTCAATAAGGGCGCGCACAAAAAGGCGAGCTTCAAAAGGGCGACCTCAATTGGGCGCATCGAGTAAAGGGAAACGCAACAAAATTAATTACCCAAAGGCAATGATTGAATGTATAAAAAGGCGAAAGCAAGAATATCAAAACATCCAATTAATTAATGCATGAACTTCTAAGCGAGACGAACATTTTCCAGTCCTATATTCAGAGCATTTCGAGATGTGTTTCCCATTGATAGTTTTCTCCTTTCTGAATGTGTAGCCTTCGACTACGAGTAGATCTGCACCTTTGTTGCTCTTCACATATTCCAGAGCCATTTGAACTAAATTATCTACGAACGTGTTTATTCAATTGAGGTACTTTGAAGCTCGCCTTTATTTACGCGCGCCTTTATTCACCGCGCCCAATTGAGGTCGCCCTTTTGAAGCTCGCCTTTTTGTGCGCGCCCTTGTTAAATAGAACATATAAGTCAGACACACTTCTGTGATTTTCCATCAGTCGGCGTTTGGAGTTCAAGAAAGAAGCATTGGTTCTTCCTTACTCTTTCGATTGCCACAAAGCAACCTGCGAGATTGGACAACGTGTGGTGGAACTACTGTCGACACCAGCATCTGTGTTTAAATCACTGGCGACACCAATTCTAAAAGGAACTGCACTTTTCAGTGCAAACAACCCAACTGCCCTTCTCATGGCAACAAAAAATTCAAAGTCCACCTTGAGTGGCAAACAAAGACTACTTTGAGTAGCAATCGTGCCTCGAGTACAAAAAATTAAAATGAAAAGAAACGAACTTGATGAGGAGAGAGAAGAAAGGTTGAGAAGAGATCGTGAGAGGAAACGACAGCGTCGTGAAAACGAGACGGACTGTGAACGGAGTCAGAGACTCTCAAAGCAAGGTCAAAGACGTCGACACCAGTTGGCAGAGGAGACCGAGAGTCACCGTGAACAAAGGCTGGCCAGGCAATGTGAAATAAGTCAGCGAAATATTTCCAGAGAAAGCGAAAACCGACGTCTACCGAGGATGGAACGACAAAATTGAAGACTTAGACAAGAGTCAGACGGTCAACGGCAACAATGATTAATGATGCAACGTGAAAGTGACCAACGACGTTTAGCTAACGAAACCGACCAGGAGAGAAATGTTAGGCTTCAAATTCGACGTTCTATGTACCAAATGTCAAGACAACCACAACCTGAACTTGAATATATTGCACTTCGCCCATTCAATGAAAATGATGTTCCTGAACATTATTGTGGAGCAATGACAGAAATATGTCAATATTGTCAATCAACTAACTTTAAATCGGAAAGACCAAGTGATGGCAAATTTACATCTTGCTGCCATAAAGGAAAAGTCCAATTTCCACCGTTGCATGATTATCCAGAAGTGATGAAACAATTGATAACAAATACCCAAGAACATTCCAAAAATTTCAAAGACAACATACGTTCATACAACAGTGCTCTTGCTTTTGCATCAATGGGAGCGCAAGTTGAACACGTAGCGGGACGGGGACCATACTGCTACAAAATACATGGACAAATCTATCATAAAACCTCGACTTTGCACCCACCTAATGGTGAACCAAGAAAATTTGCTCAAATATATATTTTGGATGTGGAACAAGCACTACAACAACGCATGGGAATTTTAGAGAACGCTGGCTGTTTACCATCCGTAATGGAAATTCTTGGTAACATTTTGAACAAAATAAATCCGTATGCAGAAGCATACAAAATGATGAGAGATTTTGAGCAGGAAGAGATTAACAGAGCCAGGGAGGAAGGGAGACCAGAACGAGAAGTTTACATGTGGATCCACCGAGATAAGGCAAATGATCAAAGACGTTACAACGCTCCTACAGCAAATGAAATAGCAATTGTATTTCGAAGCGACGATGGTGAACCCCCATTTGAAAGAGATATTTGTGTCCACCCAAAGAATGCACCAATGCAAAATATATCAATCTTAAGTCAGCACTGTGATCCCATGACTTACCCAATTTTGTTTCCATATGGGGACAAAGGATGGACAAGTAGAACAAATTTAGTAGGTGCTGTCAAGTGAGAAAACTTGATGCATCTCCAATATTATGCTTACCGATTGGCGACTCGAAATGAGTTCAAACCTATCTTCAGTGCTGGAAAACTATTCCAACAGTACGTGGTGGATGCGTATTGCAAGATAGAAGCTAATCGAATTCACTTCCATAGATCAAATCAAGCTCAACTCAGGAGCGATCTCTACTCTGGTTTAATGGACCACGTAAATAATCTTACAGAGAACGAAGGTGTAAAGCCTGGTACTATCTATATTTTGCCTTCAACATTTCAAGGAAGCCCTAGAGCTCATCAGCAGAACTTCCAAGACGCTATGGCCATCGTACGCAAGCACGGTGGACCTGATGTATTTATGACTATGACCATGAATCCAAAGTGTTGTGAAGTAATGGAAAACTTGAAGCCTGGAGAAAGACCAGAGGATAGACCTGATCTGGTTGCACGTAGTTTCAAGGAGAAACTTACAGCACTACTGCATGACTTATTCGTGAACAAAGTACTTGGAGTGGTGATCGCTCATGTTTATGTAATAGAATTTCAAAAACGTGGCTTACCACATTGCCACCTCCTGCTTTTTCTCAGACCTGACGATAAACCAAGAACTGTTGAAATTATTGACAAGATGGTATGTTGTGAAATTCCAGATCCGGTCGAAAACCCGAGATTGTATGAAATCGTCAAGGCGACTATGGTTCATGGCCCTTGTGGACACTTGAACATGACAAGCCCATGCATGAATGAGGAAAAAATATGTTCCAAACAATATCCGAAAGATTTCAGTGAGGAAACCAAGCCGAACGTTGATGGTTACCCAGTTTATCGCAGGAGAAACGATGGGAGAAAAATTAAAGTTGGAAAGTTCACAGTGGATAACCGCTGGATCGTTCCATATAATAGGTACCTAACCCTAAAGTACAATGCACATATTAATGTAGAAATTTGTGCAAGCATTAAAAGTGTGAAATACTTATTCAAATATGTTTACAAAGGACATGATCGAGCTAAACTAAAATTCGATTCAAAGGAAACACAACTTCACTGGGATGAACCTTCAAGGTTCCTCGACAGTAGATACATAAGTGCACCTGAAGCTATGTGGAGAATATGAGAAAATAAAATGCACCAACAGTCACACACAGTAATTCGACTTGCAGTACATCTGCCAAACCAACAAAGAGTAGTATTTCATGAAGGTAAAGAAGTTGAAACTCTTGAAAGAGAGGCGTGGCACAGAACCACATTGACAGCGTGGTTTGAATTGAATCAAACAAATGAGTCTGCACGGCAATACCTGTACCAAGACATACCAAGTCACTTTGTGTTCAATACAAAAACAACTTCATGGACTCCAAGAAAGAGGGGCCACAACAATGTTATTAGCAGAATGTACTCTGTCAGTCCTTCTGATATGGAGAGATACTACTTAAGGCTGCTCCTTCTGCATGTAAGAGGTGCCCAGAGCTTTGATGATGTAAAAAGTGTCGACGGATTTGTTTACAATACGTTCAAAGAAGCAGCCCAAGCGAGAGGCCTGTTAAGAGACGATGCTGAATGGGAAAGATGTTTGACGGAAGCCGAACTCTTCCATATGCCAAGCAAGCTGAGAGAGCTGTTTGGAATTATATGTGCATTGTGTCATCCAGCAGACCCAGCGACATTATGGGAGAAGCACAAAGATGCAATGACAGAAGACTTCATGCGAAGTCATCCTGCACCTGAAAGCGAACAGCTTGCTCTAATTGAGATTGAAAGTATTCTCAAAATTCATAACACAAGTTGTGCTGACAAAGGATTACCTGTACCAACTATGGTGTCGACACCTGACATTCCAATCTTTGACATTCATGAAGAGGCCAGGTTAGGCGAAGAACTACTTGCCCAGTTAAACCCAGAACAACTTAACGCATACCAACAAATTATCACTGCTGTTGAAAACCCACAATCACGTGAAAGGTGCTTCTTCCTTGAAGGTCCTGCAGGAAGTGGAAAGTCGTTCACATACAACGCTTTGGTACGTGTCTTGAGAGGAAAAGGAATCCACTACAAATGTGTAGCTTTGACTGGTATCGCAGTGGAACTCTTGCATGATGGAGCTACCATACACTCTACATTTGGGGTGCCATTTAAAATCACTGAGACTTCGACCTCAAATATAACAGCAAGATCGTTCAAAGGACGAAGTCTTATTAACACTCAAGTGATTATATGGGACGAGTGCACAATGGCGTCGACACATTTGTTAGCACTGATCGATAGATTGCTCAAAGACTTGATGAACACACCTGACACTCCATTTAGAGGAAAGGTAGTGGTTTTGGGTGGACATTTCTGCCAGACACTTCCTGTTGTAAAAAGAGGCGACAGAGCTGCAATCATTGGAGCCTGTATTAAAAGAAGCCCATTATGGCAATATTTCAAAAAAATTTCATTTCATACAAATATGCGAACAGATCCTGACCAACAGGCCTTTGCCATTGGCTTCTAAAACTTGGAAACGGTCAACTGTTGAACAGTGACAACTTAAGTACTGAAACTGTCGAAATTCCTGAACAATGTGTAGTTACGGGAGACTTAATTGATGAAGTATTTGGAAAGACAATTAAGTTAGACCAACCAGAAAGATTCAAGGACACAGCTATTCTATGTCCTAAGAATAAAGACACCTTGATGTTGAACGATCAAGTACTTAGACGTTTAGAAGGCGAAGCCAAAACATACTTCAGCGTAGATGAAATAAAAGTCACACAGAGTGGCGATGACGTTAACTACCCAATTGAATTTTTAAATTGTCTAACTCCGTCAGGATTGCCACCACACAAGTTGACACTGAAAGTTGGAGCAATTGTTATGTTGCTTAGAAACCTGAATACAAAAAAAGGACTGTGCAATGGAACACGTTTAATTATAACTAGAATGCTTCAGCATGTGCTTGAAGCAAAAATTGTTACCGGAAAACGTGCAGGTGAAACTGTACTAATTCCAAGAATTGGCCTTGATATGATGGACGACTGTGAAATGCCATTTGACATGCACAGACGACAGTTTCCCATACGACTAGCGTATGCGATAACTATCAACAAGTCACAAGGACAAACCCTCGAGGTTGTTGGAATATTACTTTCAGAACCAGTGTTTTCACATGGTCAATTGTATGTTGCCTTCTCCAGAGCAAAGGCTTTAACAAAGTAAAGGTAAAGATTTTGAGCTCACAGACACAAGACAAACTGCTTCCTGATGCACACAAATATTTCACACAAAATATTGTATATCATGAGATTCTGGACACAGAACCTATGGAGACGTACCTTACTGACAACTTAGCCGATATTGATTGGGACAGTATTGATGACATAGTAGATGTCATGCAACATTTTGAAAATAAAGAAGAACCTAGCATCCCAACATGGCAAGACTATAATTTTGAGGGTCTCGAAGACGATGTGGAAGACGGCGCTTATGATTAACCATCCATAAGTCGTGCGAAGACAACCAGAAATGCTCCTCCACCACCACATAATTACTATTAGGACAGTGATTCCGAGTAGGCCGTTCCTATTGAATCAATGTCCAAGGGTTTTGTTTTGTAATTTTATTTCCCTTATAAAAAATAATAATGCTGTGCGACGAAGGGCCCAGTTCAAGACTGACAGCCGCGTTTAAACAGGGAGCCCTTCACAGACAACTTTAACATGTGCAACGTAGTTGAGCTCAGAGCTCTTCTACACAGTAAGTGAGGAGCAACTTCAACCACCAATAATGTGCAGCATCCACCTGACGATGTGACAGCAGCCATTTTTGTGCCAGTAGGCTCACCACACATAAGCTATTAGAAGGTGAGGTGGTGAGAGAAACAGCTAATGAGAGAGAGGGACGATTAGGGGGGCACAATGACAAGGCCTTGGAGGGTAATTTAGCAAAGACATCTTCATGGAGGACACACAGGGATCTTTAGTAACCACAGAGAGTCAGGACTTCAGTTTTATGTCTCATCTGAAGGACAGCACCATTTATACAGCACAGTGACCTCGTCACTGCACTGCGGCATTGGGATCCATATTTAGACCACCGGGTAAGCCCCCTATTGGCCTCACCAACACCTCTTCCAGCAGACACCCAAGCTTTTCCTAGATGGTCTACAATCCAAGTTCTGGCCAGGCCTGAATATGCTTAGGTTGAGGTAGATGACCTGATCTGAAGTGCCTGTGGTGTGTCTGCTGGCTACAGAAGAGCAAGGGCGGCAGAAGTAAGACCCCATTGGTTTGGAACTGGCATGAAATCAAATGTTATATGAGCCTTCATGTGTCTCAGAGACATCTGTACATGTGTTAGTGCTGGTGACAGCGAGTCCCTGTGTGGGACACTGAGAAGTGACAGGCTGGAGGGGTCACTCTTATGTACTTAAGTGGAATGAGTCTGAGGTGGGCTATTACAGAGGGACTGTCATCAGGGCATCACTTATACCCAATTGTGTGACTCGGATCTGTGTGTGTTAATCATAGTGTGCAGGAGTAGATGAGCCTGATCAACAGACTTGATTAAGTCTCACAAATCCTGAGATAAAACGACTTGAATAACCAAGAAAATCTAAAAAACTGTGAAGGAGCGAGGCGGCTGTGTGTTATGTGTCTGTGAGTTCCTGCTGTGTGTTACCTGTCTGTCTGTCTGTCTGTCTGTCTGTTATAAGTTTTTAAGATATTTTCATATTTCTACTATCCTTGTGTTTATTAATGTATCATATTATTCTGTTTCTTAAACTGAGTGGGCTTCAGTTGGGGTCTTTACTGAATAATCTGATAAATTCCTGGCATGGGCAAAGAAAAACAAAAAATTCATCATTGATAAGCAGGAGTGGAGAACTTATTATGGGATGGATAATTTGTTTAATAAAGAGGACTAATATGGAGTCTGATGTGGACTTCAGTGTGTAATAAATGAATAAGAAATACTGACGTGAATGACACTTTAGCAGACCCCCTGTGACAGGTCATCTCTTCTGTCACTTGGTGGTCTTCACTCTCTGAGCTCCTGTCTCACATTAACTGTTCACCCTCAGTGTCTCCTCAGATGTTCTCTCTGTCAGCTCTCAGCTTTCTCTTTAAATCTCCTCCTCCTCCTCCTCACTGAGCTCAGACAAACTTTCACTTTCGTTTCTTCACAAGTCACTTCCTTGTTTGTCTGACTGATTCTCTCTGCCTGCCTCTCCTCAGACTGACGATGGCTGAAGCCCAGCTGTTTGTATCACAAGATGAGTTCACCTGCTCGGTGTGTCTGGACACCCTGACTGACCCCGTCTCAATCCCCTGTGGTCATAATTTCTGCCTGAAGTGCCTCACAGACTGCTGGGAAAAGAGCCAAGAGTGCAGCTGTCCTCAATGCAGAGAAAACTTCACCACAAGGCCTGCTCTGCGAAGAAATAATCTGCTGAATGAAGTCATCAAGAAATTAAAGAAGACGACACTCAGTTCTCCTCCTCCTCCTCAGAATTGTGCTAGCCCTGTAGACGTGGAGTGTGACTTCTGTACTGGTAAGAAGTTCAGAGCAGTGAAGTCCTGTCTCACCTGCATGGCCTCCTACTGTCAGACTCACTTGCAGCTTCACTATGAAGGAGATGCTCGAAAACATCACAAACTGACTGATCCTGATAGAAATCTGAAGGAGAAACTCTGTGAGAAACATCAGAAAAGTCTGGAGATATTCTGTAAAACTGATGATTCCTGTATCTGCTTGATGTGTGTGGTGACTGGACATAATGGACATAAAATGGTCGAGCTGGAAACAGAAAGAGAAGAAAAGCAGGTGAGTGATGTTTAATGTTTAATGGAAACGGTTTGAATAACTTTGAGTTAAGGAATTTGTACATTTAATGTGACAGAGAAATCTATTCATCTACAGTAAAACTCGATTATCTGTCACTTGATTAACTGTCAGGACTAAATAACAAAAACCCAACCTTCTGCACGCCAGCGTCTCCTGATTACTACTGCGAGTTCTGCACATTGGAACAACAGAAATCCCAGTGTCCGTTACGTACCTTCAGCTTTAATAGCGGTTTGTAGCTTTTCTCTTTTGTTATAATTAAACTAAAGTACTATACATTGTTATGGCCTATCAACATATGTGTGTGCTGTTTGAACTTATTAAGCGTTCTGAAACAGCAACAGCTCTTCAAGTATTGCTTCAATGGCGGACTAGGAAGGCCAACAGTGAACGATATAAAGCGGGATGCTGAAATAATTGAAAAGGTGTTGAAAATGGAAACCAGTGATGGTAACGTTATTCTGCATTAATGTTAATGGTCTTCTGCATTGTAATTTTCTTTATATATTCTGTTATATCAGTTTGTGTTAATATGTTGTGGTGTGCAGGCAGCTGGTGATGCTCTCTATGGAGGCAGAAAGGGCAGAAAGCTGTAAGTGATGAGACTGGCTGAGGGGCTTCTGTTCTGTGAGGGCGGACAGGAGAAGTTAGGAGAGAAGGGAAGGTGAGGAGCAGGGAGTCAGGAGACAATAAGCAGGAGTGTTTGTGGTGTCAGAAATACACAACGAGTGGCAGGAGATCAACTGATTGGTAGGGAAAGCTTTCTTTGATTGTTTAGGAGGTGAGCTCTGTAAGCCAAATAACGGAGTGTAAGACAGGACACCGCTTGTTAGAGAACGAAGACTCCACGTAAAACGTAGAAAACTCCAGGGGCCACATGCGTAATGCTGTGTGTAGAATTCGCACTGTAACATTACGTAGGCACAAAAGCCGAAATGTACTTACACACAGAAAAATCTAGATGCAGGAATTTGTGCGTACTCCAACTTCAACGTTCTTCTGCTACATAACTCCCAGTCAGCGTGAAAAGATACGGACGTGCACGCCTCCTGTCCGCCCAACTCCTCCAGAATTACGCCTCTTTGAATATGCAAATCAATATAAATAGCCCTTAAGCTCCGCCTTTTGTGAAAAAAAATGGGAAAAGCACGGGGGAAAATATAAGAATTTCAGCGAATACCAAGTGGAGGCAAAGGAAAAACTTACTATTTGTTGGTTTAAACAGTGGAATAATCAAAAAAAGGAAGTTGATCAAGTGACAGAGTGTTGGAGAAACTCGAAAGCTGAAGTCCCCAAAGTTGTTTGTTGTTTTCATATATCCAAGTCGCCATGAAGAGTCGAGTCGTAGCCCACCGTCTGAGTGTCATATGAAAGCTTATTAGGGTACAAAGAAAAAAAAAGGCACACAGTGGGGAAAAAAAGCAGGAAATGTCAACTTTAATCTCGAAATTTCCCCTTTAATCACGTAGTTTATTTTGTCATTAAAGAAGAACATCATAAACTTCACCTTATAATTGTTTAATTTACTAGTTTCTCAAATCCCATCGTAACTAAAGTAGCACGTTAAATGCTTTGTTTTGTATTTGATCTTCTACGTGCTGTATGTGTGTGAATCACTACGTGCTTCTTAAACGGGCTTTCTCTTCCTCCGACAGGACACAGAATCCATTACATTCGTGATATTACAGCTCTCTGAATAATTATAATACTGATCTTTTTCATGATGATAGGATTTAAAGCAGTTATTAAACATGGGAACACGATGCCGGTACTGTCTCTTTCAAACGTACTAACACCCAATTCCTGTCCTTACTTTTCTTCCTCCAAATACCCAATCGCCAAACAATCAGCTCTGTAATGGACATTAAACCATCTGTAAGCTTAGAACGACAATTCTTCAAAACTTTTAAGGAACATTGAAATATCTTCGTAGTAATGCGTGTTTAATTATTCTATCCATCTCTCCTTCCAGCATACAGCAATCAATCAGGATCAATCTGTGAACTAGCTAGCGCTGCGGTACTGTGTCCTCATGTTTAATTATTAACAATACAGATTATTTAAATGAAGTTAGTTTTATCTGTATAATATAATCAACATATTTTGCTGCATTTTATCTTAAAAATGATATCGTCATCATATGTAAATATGCGCTTTATAAAGCGGTGCAGGCTGTGTAATATTATAACTGTATCTCAAGTTTACAGTGAGGTGATTGTACTTATAAGTACAGACAGTTCTACAAGGAGCACTTGATGGTCTGTTTGAGTGCGTTTAGAGTTCTTGGGATGAAACTGTTTGTGAACGCGAGGTCAGTACAGGAAAGGTTCTGAAGTGTTTTGCTGTGGCTGAG
>NW_024377376.1:0-48387 GCF_016835505.1 Polypterus senegalus
ATTCCCTTTATTGAACAGGGAATAAAAAACATTTTCCAGTTTTGTATCAACATGTTTTCTAAGAAAAATTAGCATGTAAATAAATATGAACTAAAAATTAGTTAAGAAGAGTAATGGATACAGGAGTAATGGCAGCTGAAAATGGGGCTTTACAGTCATATGTGAATAATTCATTTTAATTAATGTTATAAACTAACAATTTCAAGCAGTATTATATTTGCAACAATAGTAATTCCAACTTTATAATACCAATGTATATATATTTATTCAATATAAAACTGGTAATTTGAAGTTATGTTTTACTACAATCCATGCAAGATATATATAGGTTATGTTACGCTAAATACTGCAACACACTTTCCTCTGCCAGTTTATTTATGTTTGCATTTCTTCTCTTTGTTTTTTTTTTTAATAATTAAACTTTTTTGGGAATTTTATGGTTCCATTTGAATTCTCATGAATTACATTGTAATTAATAATAATCTCACTAGTGTACATAAAGTATTATTTATTGTATATCATACTAGTTACTGTCCAAAATAATTTATTGTAATTAGTTTTGGTCATTACACTAACCCCACAAAAGTATTCAAATTAATTTCCATTCCCAATACAAGGAATTTATAAACATCCATATTAAAAAAAAAAATATTTTGCAAAACAGAAAATCAAACTAATTATAAACCAATCTGTTGATTAGAAAGGTCTGTTCTATCAGGACACACATTTCTCCCAAAAATGGAAAGAAGTTTCATATAGTGTACCTATTTTCCATTTCCTGGTTAGTATTAGAACTAGGCTCATGGCAGAGTATGCTTTAAAAAAATAAAAAAAAAAGGTCCTTCCTTTTTAAACAAGTCACAAAATGTATGCTGGGAGTAATATTCAGGTACATTCAAGGACTGTGCTAACACTGTAGCATTCAATGGATGAAGTTCAGTAAGTAGGTTCTACAACCTTTTCAATTTAAAGGGTTGTGGGGTCAAAGTCTGTCTCACCAGGATTGGGCAAAATCAGAAAACAGGCTTAGCAGGATCTTTCTCAATCCCAAACACCACTCTCACACTCACATACAAACACCAAATTCAGAAACAGACCTTTTTAATTCTTATTTTCGAGCATGTCTGTTGTAGTAATTTCATTGTTAAACTTGTACACATTCAGTTATATTGTTATGGAATACATAGGTAAGGCAAACTTTATGTTTAATGACCATTGTATGTGAAGGGTGACTCTGATGGAAATGATAGGTTATAATTTTCATACCAGACCAGGTATTTTTAAATTTATGCCATGAAGCCCATCATCATTTGTTTAATGCCTGCTTTTGACATCATAAAAGGGGTTCAGGAAGGCAAAAAAAAAAAATTAAGTTGAAGTGGAAAGAAATGGTAGCTTCTTTTTGTCTGCCGCATCCTGACAATATACATCAAAGTAGGGTACTGGGGTTTTATTGAGTTTGAGACGTAATATGTTGTGAGGATGTTTATTTTGGCAAGTTTATTAGATGGACAGCTTAAAACATTTTGACATCTTCGTTATTATCATGACATCTACCCGCCTTTAAAATTAAGACAGAAATAGTAATTTGTGTAGATAATGAGCTGGTTGTCATGTAAGGAATTGAGCAATATGAATTTGCTCTGTGCAATGCCTACAAGACACAGAGTAGTTCATTCATGTAGATAATCTTGTTTTCCTTGTTATTTATATTTTGTTAGTAGATCATTTAACTACCGTATATAAAGTTTAGGATACGATGTATGCCAGTTCTGCACATACAATAGAATGATGACACCTGAAAGCCTGTTGGTTCAAAAAAAATCCATAAAGATTTAAGATTATAGAAACAAAATTTCACCAGTCAGACTTAAACTAAGTTTGGGACTGTTTGGATCAACTCTAGCATCATTTCCGGAGGAAACAACTTTTATTGTTCATACATTTCAATGGCAAAGCATCATGCGGGGGTTATTTATGAACAGTTTTTGGGAGACTAGTCGGGGTTTTGGGAACACAACAGAGAAAAGTGAGGAGATAAACTCAATGAAAACCTGCTCCGAGGTCAGAACTCAGATGGGCTGAAGGTTCACTTTCCAACAGGACAATGACCCTAAACACAAAGAAAACAATCCAGGAGAGGTTAGCCCAATCTGGGAATGTTCTTGAATGGCCCAGCCCAGATCCTGACTTGAATCCACTCTTACATCTCTAAACCTGAAAGTAGCTGCTCATTGATGGTCACATCAATATGAAAGAGCCTGAGAGGATCTGCAGATAAGAATTACAGAAACCTAATCTAGGTGCTTGAATGAAACATGCCAAAGGCACTTTAAAGAAGTACTAAAAAGAGTCTGAATACTTTTTTGAAGGCATGAACATTTAGCTTAATATGATTATTGTAGATTTGTATGTTTTGCATTAAGATATGTTTCAACATTGAAAACAAATACACATTACCAGTATGTTTTACAATAACAAAACATAAAAACAAAAGCAGACTTACATTTGGTGATAAATACTGCAAATAGGAAGAAAAGACTCTGAAGTACAGTAATGCTGCACATTTTCATTGACGGCATCTATTTGTATTAATAAAAGAAGTTGCATTAGATTATCATCTTAACCTTTTGTAAAATTTAACTGATCTGTTTCTGTATAGCACTAATTTGCAAAAACCTTTACTTGTACAATATAAATTTAGAACTAATTTTTAATGACAAGATAAAACACCATAAATTTAAAGGAACTGGTAAAATACTTCATGTATACTATGCTTATTTACTGTATTGTACACAATGGTTGCTTTAATTTTCAGTCAGACATTTTATGAAAAAGAGGTTGAAATGTTTACTAACAGCAGCAATAATAGTAATGAATTTTAATCATGTCATCTTTATTTTAGGATGACATACATTTGAATATTGATAAGAATACTCAAAACAGTTTTATTTATATTAAAATTTTGAAAACAAAACTAGTGAAAAGTACTTTTTGGATTTTAAAGGCCTTATCCATATTTATTAGTGAAAGGTGCCAGTTTGTTTCATGCACAGCAACTTTCTGTTGGTTATACTCCAATAGATATATGTAAAAATTTTTATATAAATATGGTTCATCCGGAAGACAATGACAGAAGGCAAAAAAACATAGGAAGTTATGTCAGGATCAAGACATCGAATTATTTCATCTAGACGCCAGTGAAATGTAACCTATGAATAACACTTGATCACTAAACAAAATGCCGAAACCATAAATTATTACTCTGAATTGTAATTTTTTCAGTAAGTTTTTCGAGACTATATAAAAACATCCAGACATTGCTGTTTTATTGTCCATTAAATCTTCTTCTATTTGGTATTTTTATACTTTAATAAATGCCACGTTGTTTTACATTTGTATACTTATCTTTATTTGAGTGAAAGAAATATTACGGATTTAGTGTGAAAGACTGACCTTTTGCCTGCAGGATTAATCATGGCTGAGTTTGCTCCTCAATATTTAGAATAAATATGATGTGCTTTTGGTTGAAAAGTGGACCTGTACCCAAAATGATTGAGCTTTGTATATCACAAGAACACCTGTATTTTAGCAAGTGCTGATAGAAAGTCCCGTGTAGAGTGTAAGGGTACAAAATTTGGCATCACTCTTATACTTAATTAATGAAGGGGTTCTTCTGTAAATATTGTATGACGGAAAACTGGCATCCCCGGCTTTGTCGGATAGGATCATATATGTATGACTGTGAGTTGTGTCCTATGTGAATAGTGCAGACTGATGGCAATTGGATCACCTGAGACTTTGTCTGAAAGGATGTCAATGTGCATCATCGGCTGGGGAGTGGGAGTCAGGAGTCGATAATTTTGGTTTGGGAGTCGGAGTCGCAAAAGTTAACCAATCCTACCAAATTTAAATGGGAATTAAAAAGTAAGTTGAAATGTCCCAATCCACAAACAGTCATAATGAACTACTTCTGCGAAGAATAAAGCCCAAATGCAGTGCATAATGTTCCACAAATCAACGCGGGTGCAACTATGAAGCATGCTTTTCATTGACGTGCGCCACTATACGGGATGTAAGCAAGGCGGCGCGCACCACTTTCCATTGTGTCGGTTCCACTGTTACGGGAACTGTGAACTTAGCCTAAAGCCTCCCTACATTTACAGATGCACCGCATTTTTCGCCATTCAACCAGTCATACGCCCAAACGCCTGAAAATACTGGTGTGTTTCAGTTCGCCGGCCCCCTTCGCGGGGCGCCAGTGAAGGGGGGGAGCGAGAACACAGATCTCCTACCTGTCTCAGCAGAGGCTCGCCCGCTGATCAACTGGCCGGTGAGTGACACAATGCCTAAACTTCCGCTCACAGGAGACAGCCACTGCAGCAGACAGAAGCATCAATTACTTTGGGTGGGGGCGTGGCAGATTTTCGGGAAAACTGAATCTGCCCGCTCATGTGGGCACCCTGAAAAGGGCTGCCAATCAATTGTGTTTGTCTTTTAATCTGAATTAGGGAGAGTGTTGGCTTTCTAGCCAGTAGTTCTGTGGTGAAATGACATGTATGATGCCTTCTTTTCAATGGGTGTAGAAAATACATTAGCATAGTATATACATACAGAGGAGTCAGAAGATTTAGAAACTGAGGAGTCGGAGCATTTATCTACCGACTCCACAGCCCTGGTATTTATCTCTGTGTTTGTTAATCTTAAAAGTGTGGGAGTAGACCAATCTGATAAATACCTGGAAGTCTCACAAAGTTTTACAAATACAGGGGATTAACATTGGCTCTACTTCATTACATTCTGACATACTGTATATAGAAAGTTATAAATACCTTGAACATATTAGTTATTTTTATGCTCACCTGTTTTTTCTTTTTACATTTAGAATCTGTGTTGTTTTTTTTTAAATCTTGATAGCTTTTTCTCTTGTACTCGAATAAGAGTGTCATGACTTCAGATTAATCCTCTGTTTTACTTGCTGGTAAAAGATTAGATCTTGTTTTAAATGATAGCCTTTTTATATAGTATATCAGTAGATTAGCAAACGCTCTTTCTTAACTTTTGAAGATTTCAGTAATTAACTTTAACTTATGAATATTTGTAATGTATGAATGATGTAATTTGTCTCTACATTTGTGTTAAACACCTGCCAAAAAGTGCAACTGATATAGTTGGATTTGATTTTCAGTAATTAATTTGATTTTATGCTATATACAGTGCATCCGAAATTATTCAGCTTATCACTTTTTTTCCACATTTTGTTATGTTACAGCCTTATTCCAAAATGAACCCATTTTTCCTCAATTCTACACACAACACAACATAAAACAATGTGAAAAAGTTTACTTGAGGTTTTTAAAAATTTATTAAAAATAAAAAACACTGAGAAATCACATGACATAAGTATTCACAGTTTTTGCCATGAAGCTCAAAATTGAGCTCACGCGGGATCCTGCTTCCCCGATCATCCTTGGGGATGTTCCTGCAGCTTAACTGGGGTCCACCTGTGGTAACAGTTGATTGGACATGATTTGGAAAGGCGACACCTGTTTTATATAAAGGTACCACAGTTGACAGTTCCCTGTCAGAGCACAAACCAAGCATGAAGTCAAAGGAATTTTCTGTAGACCCCAAGTCAGGATTGTCTCTAGGCATAAATCTGGGGAAGGTTACAGAAATTTCTGCTGCTTTTTAAGGTCCAATGAGCACAGTGGCCTCCATCATCCGTAGTGGGAAGAAGTTCAAACCACCAGGACTCTTCCCCAGAGCTGGCCGCCATCATAACTGAGAGGGAGAAGGGCCTAGTCAAAGGAGGTGACCAAGAACCCAATGGTCACTCTGTCAGATCTCAAGAGGTCCTCTGTGGGGAGAGGAGAACCTTCCGAAGACAACCATTTTCCCGTAGCAATCAACCAATCAGGCCTGTATGGGAGGGCCAGACGGGAAACCACTCCTTAGTAAAGGGCACATGGCAGCCCGCCTGAGTTTTTCCCAAAAGGGGGACCTGAAGGACTCTAGCCTGAAAACAAAAATTCTCTGGTCTGATGAGACAAAGATTGAACCTTTGGTGAATGCGGTGTCACGCTTGAAGGAAACCAGACATCACCAGGCCAATACCATCCCTACAGTGAAGAATGGTGGTGGCAGCATGCTGTGGGATGTTTTTCAGTGGCAGGAACCTGAGACTAGTCAGATAAAGGAAAGATGACTGCAGCAATGTACAGAGACATCCTGGGTGAAAAACCTGCCCAGAGCACTTCTTGACCTCAGACTGTTACAGTTCATCTTTCAGCAGGACAACCACCCTAAGCACACAGCCAAGATATCAAAGGAGTGGCTTCACGCAAACTTTAATGACCTTGATGGCCCGCCAGAGCCCGACTTGAATCTGATTGCATCTCTGAGGGGTCTTAAATGGTTTTACCGACGCTTCCCATCCAACCTGATAGAGCTTGAGAGGTGCTGCAAAGAGGAATGGCTAAACTGGCGATAGTGTGCCAAGCTTGTGGCATCATATTCAAAAAAACTTGAGGCTGTAATTGCTGGCAAGATGCATCGAAGATTGAGCAAAGGTTGATACTTATGTACATGTGATTTCTCAGTTTGTTTTTTATTTTTTAATACATTTGCAAAACCTCAAGTAAACTTTTCACGTTGTCATTATGGGGTGTTGTGTGTAGAATTTTGAGAAAAAAATGAATTTAATCCATTTTGGAATAACTGTAAAATAAAAAAAATGTGGAAAAAGATGATCTTTAAATACTTTCCAGATGCACTGTTTGGCTGCTATAATGTGTCTCCCTCACATGTGCTTTCAATGCCTCTGAAAGTGCTCTGCTAGCATCACTGAATTTGTTTTGAAATCTAAAAAATAAAAAAATGAAAATCTGACATAATGCAAATTTAATGAACATGTCACCCATAGAACTAAATGGTTCAGTTGCCAACAATATGTTGTATCAGTAGAGTCTAGCAATTTAAATTCCAAAAAACGGGTTATGATTTGAGATAACGATTGCATCATGCTTAAAGAAAGAAAGAAAGGGAAAAGTTTGTTGTGAATAATGAAATTGTCAATTCTTGAATAATTGTGATGTACTTTAAAAAAACAATTAATATTGCTTCGAGTAATGGTAGGGAAATCTCCACGAGTCTGAGAGGTGATGATCTCTCATTAAACCTAGGATTATTGCAGCAGTTTTGGGTAATGCAAAAACAGACAGCCATTGTTAACTGATGAAAAAAATGTGCTATTATTAGCTTATGTGAGTCCATATTAGGAATTGCCACAAAAAATTTTATAAGCTTTTTAACATCTGAATTTGATGCATATATCTTGACAACTGTATTATTTAATTTACTATCACCATAATAAAGAGCCCTTCAGGATCTGATATTGTCTTAAAAGCTTTAAAAATTGGATTATCCTGTGGATCCAAATTTCCACTCCTTATGTCTTCTTATTAAAGTTGGAAAGAAATACTTTTACAATTCAGTTTGTTTTTAATTGAAACGGATACTGGTTATTTGGATATGTCTCTTATAAAAAAAGCATATATCTGGGCTTATGGAACAGACATGTAAGAGCACTTTTTTTCCTTTTAACTTGATGATTAAGACTTTAACATTCCAACTCAATAAAATCAATGAACAGTCAATACTCTGTGGCTGTTGCTTCCTCTGTGAATGGAGAAAAATTACATATCTACATAATTCCTCGGAGATTTTACAAATGTGAAATTCAAGCCTCCCCATTAACTATACTGTCCTGCTAACAAAACAGCTGGTGGTGGACATCCAGTGTGATTCTGCTGCCGCATGCATCTAAATTTCCCCTTGGGATTAATAAACTTTATCTAATCTAATCTAACTGCACTTTGGCAATTGCAATAAGGGCACAGAAGTTGATATACACTGTATGCTCTTCCTCCCTTCTCACAAGCCTCTCCCACCCCAATCTTGCCTCTCCAAATGAGGCAAATATCAGACTTTTTATTGTCCTAGGCCTCTGACATGCCAGACCGCCCTAACAGTGATCAATTGAATGTGGTAAATGAATAGTGCATGTTAATTGATGTGACAATGCTTAATAAAACAGTCAATAGACAAAAATACTTAAGTAACAGGTAATGCTGCAAATAACACTTCTGTTACTACTAATGTTCATGCTAATTTTAATAAAATATCAATGATACTAGTGAAATACTAGTGAAAATAATGTCATAAATGTTAATAATAATAAAACACTAAGAATTAATAGAGAGAAAATAGCTGAGAGGAAGAGTGAAATGTAAAATAAGCAAAATAAAAGTGTTAAAAGAGGAAGAAAATTAGTGATGAATTTACTAATGTTGTTTAATTAAAAGTGGCTCCACAATGTGAATATGACTTTCAAAATAAAAATACTAACCATGTAGTGATATTCTGGCTTGATACCAAAGACTAACTGCAAAATTTCATGTAGAGACGCCTGTATGGATTCAGTCTGTTTTATTAAAAAAATATATATATATACATATATATTTGTTCCTTGGCTCATTCAAGTAGGGAGAAAAACAAAACACTTCTGCTAGCAGTCACCATTTAAGCTATTTCCAAAACTAATGTAGCAGTACATGCAGATTCAAGACATGCCCATATGAAATTTCTAACATTTTGTAAAGATATTCAGTCTACTCAAAATCTACAAAAGCTCACATAATTTGAAGTATTAATTTCAAATCAGATGTAATAAAAGTTTCAAATGTCCCTCTCTATTAATAATACAATTTATTTTTTAATGTATCAAAATTTATTAAGTGTATCACGCTTGGTCTGTCGAAGTTCTTTTGATTTGTCTTATACAGTATGCTTTATTTGTCGCTGAGGTAGGTTGTTGGACATGTATACGTATCTCATATTCATAGATACATACTATACAAAGTTACAGAGCTAGAAGACTATCTAGGTGTAGGGACAATGTCATTTTGTTGAAGTTTTTTGCCTCAGATCCAGTCAAGATTTCAGACTGAAAATAAGTAACAATGTCATCCACTTTCAGAACAGGGAAAGTTAGTCCTTCTGCCATTACTCTGTAATAGAGTTAAAGTTTTAATTTGATAGTGAAAAATACCTGTAACATATGATTAAAATAAAACACTTAATCATTCAGGGGATTTTAAAATATTATTTGCTATAAATAGCATTATTCAATCAATCACAATTTATTTAAAAATACTGTTACAAAATAAAATTAAATAGTTTAAATGTAATGTTCAATATTACATAGCAAGTTAATGTAGAATTTGAATCAGTTACATTGTGGTTTCATGAAAATCCTTGGACTCCATTATAAACAGGCAAAAAATTGAAAACTCAAATACTTATCAAACAAAAAAAATGTACACTGCCATGCTACTAGAGATACATCAATGCTTCTTCTGCCACCAACCAATCAACCAAAAACATATAACTGTAAATTACTTTGGTAAATAAAACATTTTAAACATTCTGCACATCTTACCAAATTTATATATAAAACATACATATATTAGTAGTTGAAAGTTCACAAGGGAAAAATGAATCATGATCTTAAAATATATTTTTTTTATTCCTAAGCTTTCGATTCTACCAGGAATCATCATCAGAGGTACATGATTTGACTTACAGGAATCCAGGGCAATACTGTATAGCAAATAAGGAGGGAAGGTAGGTGTTTGGGATGGTGTGGATTGATGAAGTGAGAAGGGTCTAGCTGCAGCCTGCAATACATAGGCATCAGACGGAACACCCTTCATATCACGGAAGGCCCTCAATGTCAGTCTTGATATGCCAATCATTGTTTTTGTCGGCACTCAAAGGAACGGTTGTCTTTGAATAAATCTTATGAAAGCTTTTTGAGGAAAGAAGAACAAGACAGAGTTTGAGTTGGAAATCAAGATGGCAGTGAGTTTGTTGCAAGTTTTATTAATATTAGATTATATCATACTTTACTGGTAGGGTATGAATTATACCAGAGTGTATTAAAGATGAATCAACTTTCAGGTGCCGTGCAATACTAAGTGCTCTTGAAAGTATTAAACAAGCAGATTCATTTGTGTAGCGATTGACAGCAGGGGCTGTTCGAATACTCAATTCAGAGTAGTAAATCGAAGATTCAGCTGTCGCATTTTTATAATAACTATTATATGTAATTGTCCATTGTTGAGTATAATTGACCATAGCTATGCAAATAGATTGTAATCAAATATCTGTGACCGTGATTAGTATTTATAATTGCCTTGCCCTGTTATTGTCTTGTATACCCGTATATGCTAGTTAATCAGAAAAAAAACCTATCAGTAACCTGGGGCCTCATACATAACGCCTTTGCATAGAATTCGCACAATAACAGGACGAAGCACAAAAAGTGGAAATGTACTTATGCACAAAAAAATCCAGATGCATAAATCAGTGCTTTGCCAACTTCCACGTTCTTCCTCGCTACATAAATCCCGTCAGCGTGAAAAGTAACGCACGCTTCACGCACCTGCTGTCCCCCCCATCCCCCTCCCAGAATTACTCTTTGAATATGCAAAACAAAATAAATAGCCCTTAAGATCAGCCTTCTGTGAAAAGACAATGGCAAAAGTACGAGAGAAAATAGAAGAATTTCAGTGAATACCAAGTGGACGCAAGGAAAAATTTACTATTTATTGGTTTAAACAGTGGTATAAACAACAGAAGGAAGTTAATCGAGTGACATAGCCGGTTGGGAGAAACATCGAAAGCTCAAGTTCATAAAGTTACACAGTGCCCAAAATAAAAAAAAAGTTATCACATATCAAAGTCGCTTAAAAGGTGAGTCGTAGCCCAACATCTTAGTGTCATATGAAAGCTTATTAGAGTTCAGAGGAAAAAAAGGCACACAGAGGGGAATAAAGCAACTAAATGTGAACTTTAATCTCGAAATTTCCGCTTTCATCACGTAGTTTATTTTGTCATAAAAGTAGAACATCATAAAGTTCATCTTAAAATCATTTAATTACTAGTTTCTCAAATCCCATCAGAATTAAAGTAGCACATTAAATGCTTTGTTTTGTATTTGACCTTTTTATGTGGGTGAATCACTATGTGCTTCCAGGCTTCTTCCTCCAACAGGACACAGAATTCATTACATTCATAATATTACAGCTCTCTGAATAATTAAAATAGTGAGAAGTATACGTGATATCATTTTCATGATGACAGGAGTTAAAGCATGTTATTAAACATGGGAACACAGTGATTGTTCATGTCTCCGAAGATGCTTGCTGCCATGCTCACCTTCTCGATGAAATACTTTTATTACAGAAGTACTGTCTTTTTCAAACATACTAACCCCCAATTCCTGTCCTTATTTTCTCCCATAAGCCCAATCGCCACACAAATCAGCTCTGTAATAGATGTTAAGCCATCTGTAAGCTTAGGACACCAATTCTAAAAACTTTTACGACCATTGAATTATCTTTGTAAAGTTTAATTATTCTATCCATCTATCCTTCCAGTGTCGCTAGCCAGCCACAGCAAGAATACAGTCGAGGCAGGAACAATCCATGAACAGGTTCCAGCTTCTGGCTAGCGCCATGCACCATGTAGTTAAAGATAAAGTTTTATTTATACTAATAAAAGGAAAAAGCCCTCACTCACTCATCACTAATTCTCCAACTTCCCGGGGTAGGTGGAAAGCTGAAATTTGGCAGGCTCATTCCTTACAGCTTACTTACAAAAGTTAAGCAGGTTTCATTTCGAAATTCTACACGAACGTTGACAACGTCCGCCATGTTGAACTTTCTTATTTATGGACCCATCTTCACGAAATTTGGTAGGCGCTTCCCGCGTTTAACCAAACCGCATGTAATGTCTTATTTCGATGGTATGACGCCATGTCAGCCACACATTGAACTTTCCAAAGTCACTAATTTTCCAACTTCCCGTAGGTAGAAGGCTGACCCATCTTCACGAATTTGTGGGCGCTTCCTGCACTAACCAAACCAAGTAATCGCATTTATTTCGTGGTATTACGCCACTGTCAGCAGCCATATTGAACTTTCCAACATCACTAATTCTCCAACTTCCTGTAGGTAGAAAGGCTGAAATTTGGCAGACCATTCCCTTTCAGCTTGCTTACAAAAGTTAAGCAGGTTTCATTTCAAAATTTATGTGTAACGTCAATAACGGGCGATAACGTCCGCCATGTTGAACTTTATTAGTGTAGGTTGGAAATTTGGTACTTATTTCGGTGGTATGATGCCACTGTCGGCCGCCATATTGAACTTTTCAAACGGTCTTTTTTTTACCTATGGGCCTATCTTCAAGAAATTTGGTACACGTTGTTGGCTGCCTGCCTATATAAGGCTGTCCGTCGCTCCAGTCTCTACATTCCCTTCCTTGCTTCGCCACGGGATTCACATCTCCCTGCTGATAACTACAGCCTTTATATTTAATCCACAGCTTCCGCTGTTTTATTGTTCATTTATTACGATTATAGTTATTGTGTAGGTATTTTAGACTTACTTTACATTGTTCAGGTACACATTTCCTTTATCATTCCAACAGTACCCCTATTAACATGTCTATCGAGGTGATCACCATCGATCAAAGAAATGTCACTTACCGAAAGTGGTTTCCATGCCCGAGAGATGGCACCTACCTTTTCCATTCTCTTGTTACATTACACGCCATATCAGGCTATCCGGATATCCGAGGAACATTGTGTCTTATGTATTGAATGACTGGGACAGGTTCAAGGAGTGGACTGATGACGTACAGGAGATAAATTATTCTACACAGGAGCACTAGAAGAGTGAAATGTTAAGCCCTTCACCTATGCATTTGCACATGAGTTGATGGCTGCTGGTGAATTGTTCGGTTGTCACTTTCAAGTGTACCAAAATGGCCAAATATTTTACACCTTTTGACAACCGCCAATGCCTCTTAAACATCTTAGATTGACAGGTGACGATTTCAGTATTGGACACTTTGATGTTTATGAATGTTTAAACTCTCAAAAGCTGGATGTAAAGTTATCGATGAAACCGGGTTGTAGACTTATAACGCTTGACAGATGCCAATGTCTCTTCAACGTAAGTCCTACAAATACTGTCGTAATTGAAACAAAACCATGAAACTCAAACCATTATGACAGCAGCAATCCAAGCTGTGAGATTTGAAACAAGATTACTGTTCACATGGCTAACTGTATCGCTGTATGCTTAAGAGTAAGCTCAGCACAGCTTGGTCATATTACAACCGGAGGGCCGGACTCACAATGTGGTATGCAAAGAGATACTTAACAAATAATTATTGGTATATTTTCCCTCAGTTTAAAAGGTTTAATTTTCTTCTTAATAAAATTTTAAGGCAGCATTTCACCGCCAATGCACAGGTATTTTGCTAGTCTGTATAATATAATAAACATATTGTGCTCCATTTCATCTTAAAAATGATATCGCATCATATGTAGATACACGCTTTATAAAGTGGCATAGGTTGTGCAATATTAGAACTGCATCGCAAGTTTACAGTGAGGCGATTGTACTTGTAAGTACAGACAGTTCTACAAGGAGCACTTGATGTACTGATGGAGTGCGCTTTAGAGTTCTTGTGATGAAACTGTTTCTGAACCGCTGAGGTCAGTACAGAAAGGACACTGAAGCGTTTCAGATGACAGCAGTTCAAATAGCCAATTGCTGAGGCAGTGTGTGCTTGATGCTGATACCGATAATTTCTTTCTGATCAGCTACTGTATAGCTGTGATTCCACACTCAGATATAGTGATATAAATACTCCGAGTGGTGCAGTGAGAGTAATATGATCTGATGTGGCAACCCCTAACGCTGAAGCAGCTGGAAAGAAGAAGAAGGTGCAGTGAGAGTAACAACGCTAAAGCAGTTATGGCATTTGGAATAGTTTGACCATTCTGTGGACCATTATATTGTTACTGGTTAATTACAATCAGATGCATTAAACTAATAAGCAATATGCGTTAATTTCGTATATATTTATAAAGCCACGCCAGGGATGTGGATCTGAAAAGAAAGATAAACCACACAGGAACAGTAGCACTGCTTTGACACTGGGTGCCATGAGTCTGCAAAACCGAGCGAGAACTTATGCATTTACAGGGTATGAGCTACCGTGGAAATGTGCGGTTTAACCTCATGAATACAGGGAGTACAGTAAAAAGCAAGATAAATCAATCGATCTAAGCATTCCTATGACATGCTGTGGTCATATTGGTGGGTTTATTTCATAAGCCAATTTGACTGTACTTTGAGTAAAAGTGTAGTTAATGTGTTGATATTCCTAATAAAATACTTCACACTCTGTATTGTTTTTCACAAAAAAAAAGTCTTCATTGATCAAAACCATCCTGACTGCTTGTGACCGACTTGTTTGGGACAGAACTTAAGCCAAGAATTCTGGATATGGACGAGGATGAAGGAACACATTCATCCATCCATTATCCAACCTCCCATATCCTAACTACAGGGTCGCTGGGGTCTGCTGGAGCCGCATCCCAGCCAACACAGGGTGCAAGGCAGAAAGCAAACCTGGGCAGGGCACCAGCCCACCTCAGGGCACACACACACACACCAGGCACACACTAGGGAGAATTTAGGATTGCCAATGCACCTAACCTGATTTCTTTGGACTGTGGAGGAAACCAGAGCACCTGAGGAAACCCACGCAGATACGGGAAAACATGAAACTCCACGCAGGGAGGACCCGAAGTGAACCCAGGTCTCTTACTGGCAGGCAGCAGTGCTACCACTGCACCACCATCTATTTATTCATCCTTTTCATGTCCATAACAGTCTGAGTGTTGTATGTGATAACTCATTTTATAACTAACTACACTCACTCAGACTTCTTACTAAATTTTAACTTAGTACATAACTTTGCTCCACTTCATCTCCATGATGCATACTGGCACAGCAGTTAAGTCTTATACTTCAGATCATCTTGGCACATCTAAATAATGTAAAAACTGCTCTTAAAGAAGTATGTTTTTAGACAATAGCTTAACATTCAACATGGTTGTGCCAACAGAACTGGATTTTGGACTTCATAGCTAACAGACCATGGCTTTACAGATTGCCAGCTCCATCCGAACACCACACCAGCTCCATCATTAAAAATGCTACTGACATCACAGTCATAGGCCTGATCACCGCCAATGATTAAATTGTTTGCAAACAAGAAGTCTATCTGCTTGACTCAGCGGTCCTAGGGCAATCTGACTTTTAATGTCCAAAGATTAAGGAGCAGGTCATACACTTCAGAGAACGGATTAAGCTGTGGTTTGTTTTGTGGGTGCTAGGAAATGGTGAGCTTGTTTAAATTTCTGACAGTAACAATCACTGATGAATTGATGAGGAACAACACGGTTTGTCTATTGCCAAGTTCACTCAATGCCTTCCTGAGATGACTCACAGGTGCTGTCTGGAGTCCATCTTCTGGCTGCATCACATCCTGGTCATCCACGCTCACTGCAGAGGGTGGTGAAAGCCACAAAATATTACTGGCACCCAATTGCATTCTATCCAGGGTATCTAAAAGACATTCTGCTAAGATTATTACATACTCAGCCATTCTGCACAGCTATTTTCTTGCTCCTGCCTTCTGGCAAATAGTAAAGAACCAGTGGCCTCAGTATGGCGCAGAGAAAGTGTTTTAGTTGTGGAGTTACTGAACAGGCAATCGTAATAACAAAATTGTAAGAAAAAGACTATGTAGAAATATTTGAAATATAACTGAATATATATATATCTATACTGTATGCATTCTATGTATATTTTGTGTTTTATTATACTGTCACTGTTCTGGAGTGATATGTAGTAACAATATAAATCTACTGTATGCACAAGACAATAAATACTGTATGTTTAATGAAGAAATCACCTTGGGATGTTTACCTGCTGAATCCCCACTGCAACTGACACTATTTATTATTACAGCTTATTTATTAAACAGTTTGTTTTGATGTTGATCAAGTTGGGACTTTGCAAATTGCTTAAATGTTGCACAGAAAAGGTTTAAGAACAATCATGAGTGTCTCAAACTCAAGTTATTCAAAAATGTAAAATTTCTTGGCTGTCACATACCGCTCAATTCATATGGACATGACATACAGTATTTCACACATACAGCTTTTTAGTAATGAAAACGTTGATGGATCAAAGCAATAAATAAATGACTGACTGTTTCCTAAAATGTTTCCCACTCAATTTTAAAACCAATTTTATATGTAGCACTGTTTTTGCAAGCCTTTTAAAATTAATTAACCTAATACTGTTTCACATTATTATAATTTGCTAGTGGGAACATGAAATACATTTATAGATTGAAAATCTCTAGGTATGAGTTTCATGAGGTACATTCTGTTTGAAACACTAAATGATTTGTTACTTTTACTATAATGTAACGGTTCAGGAAAAAACATAATGAACAACCATTAAAAATTGTAAAAAAAAAATTACATTTTAAAAATACTTTATATCGGGTAAAGTGCTTAGAATGGTTGTATAGCATAAGCTATGAGACTGGAAGTAATGTATGTTTGTCCAAATAGAAACGAAGCGTGTCAATACTGTCTCTTGAGGGTATGATGGAGTGACGTTGGAAAAGGGCTGCTATAATAATCGCACATTACATGGAGTGCGCTGTCAAGGGTGTTCCGTGACTGACGGTATGGGCGCTCCAGATATGGAGGGCGTCCCGTGTCTGACGCCAGAGGTATTGCAGTCTGCAACTTCACTCTGATGGTTGAAGTGGGGTTCAGATGCTGTGGTTAGTAATATCTTATTTATTATTTGCATGTTCTTTCAAGCCTGCATATGCTGGGTTCATGTCCAAATGTCTGTTAATGGCATTTTCATTAGATAGCCAAGATTCAGCAACCTTCTGGCACTTTTAGTAATAGCCTTGAACCTTACTTGTACCAAAGTGAGGTCAGGTTGAGGAGCATGCGCTCTTACAGTGCATTGCCACACCCACTCACATAATGAAACGGCTCGAGATCCTGGTTGGCAAGCCCCCAGGCAGACACACCGCCCAGTCTCACCCTCTGAAAGGGCCAGGATTGGGTGGATTGCTCTCCCAATGTATCTACTGACTTCACAGGAACAGTTACCAGAGACATACTGTAAGTAAACTCTCTGCAGACAGAAAGACAATTGATGTATGTACCCAAGAGGTCACAAAGGCCTGGATCGTGGTTTTATCCAGGACACTCACAAGCCAAGACACTCACAATCCTCGCCAGTCTCTTGAAAGCCCTGACCACAGCCTCCATTGACACCGCAAACATCACAGCATAGTCAGCAAAGTCAAAATCAGCAAATCTTTCTTCACCAACAGATGCCCCATGATCGCTGGACACCACAACCCAGCCCTACACCCAGTCCATGCAAGCATTAAACATAGTAGGCACAAGAAAACACCCTTGATGACCTCCCCGAATCAACTGGGAAAAACGCAGAGGTTCTCCCTCCACTCTGCACCACACACACAGTATCAGTGTACAGGTCAGCCATGATATTCAGCAACTTTGAAATGATTCCGGATAGTCTCAGGATGTCCCACAGGGCACCTTGATTAACCGAGTTGAAAACTTTACGAAAATCGACAAAGGCTGCAAATGTACAGACTGCATCTCTGTTGTTAGTCATTAGCACTAAAACATAAGTAACATGATAATTATAATTTGTTACTAACCCTCACCTATTCTGTTTCTCTTCTTCGTACTCAAATGTGGAACTTGGTGCCAAGGCCCACCTGCCAAATTGTTTTGCCTGACTAAGGTAAAGTCATCCCTGATGGAGGATCGAGGAATCGTGGGGTAGAGGGTCCTTTCATCGATTGGCTCCAGCCCCTGTGAAACGGCCAATAGGGGGAGGCAGTTTGATGAATGAGGTCTCCAGGACTCTAAACAAATCCAAATCATATTATGTGATATCATCTAATGTTAAATTCGGCTCTGTACTTCTAAAATTTTTGTACTGTATTGAGGATTTGTTCTGTTCTGTGTATTGCATTGTATTGACCCCCTTTTTGACACCCACTGCACGCAACCTACCTGGACAGGGTCTCTTTGAACTGCCTTTCCCAAGGTTTCTTCCATTTTCTCCCTACAAGGGTTTTTTGTGAGTTTCTTCTTGTCTTCTTAGAGAGTCAAGGCTGGGGCTGTCAAGAGGCAGGGCCTGTTAAAGCCTGTTAAAGCATTGCTGCACTTGTGTGATTTTGGGCTATACAAAAAATAAATTGTATTGTATTGTATTGACATTTGCTCTCCATAAGAACCCGCAGTACCAGGATGCAGTTAATGGTAGGCTTCTATAAGTAAACCAGAATGTTCCGTTGCTGGTAAGTGAGCAAGTGATCATGGATCCTATTGAGGATGACCCTAGCAAGGACATTACCCGCACCAAGTGCAGCTTATCCCCATATAGTTGCTGCAATCCATGCAATCACCCATTTCTTTCCAGATAGGGACGACAAGTCCCATTTTCCAGTCAGTGGGGGTGCACATTTAGTATTAGCCATGCATTTTACTTGCAGATTCCCATTGAAATGTGTGCCCAGTTGAAGTTGAATGTGTTAAATCAGAGATCATAGATTCTTGCTTCTGACTGCACTGCAATGTTCCTGTACACGCGTGGCAAGTGGTATTGATGTTTGTCCCATGTATGCGCTTGGACATGAATCGCGCAGTATGCTGTAAACCGTGTTCCAGATCTCTGTTGCCAATTTCTTGCTGCTAGCATTAAAAAGGACTGTGTGCAGTGTGTTTGGAGGCTTGTGCGCTACTATTCTTGACGGAGTGTCGCGGCAATAAACTACCACGAGGGGCAGAACTACAAGAAACTTCAAATCTCGATCACAATCTAGGTAAATAAGATGGTCGAGCTCAAGTAGGCAATGCCCTGTTCTCGCCGCAATTTGTTATAAAGCTCTAGTATGTACTACTCAGATCCAATGGCAAATCTGGCATTCCCGCGCCTGCTGCTCTGGACAGGATGAATTATGATTTTCAAAGTGTTATATCACGCTTGACCACTGTTATTTCGACAAGAGAGACTGTTGTGGAAATAAAAGTGGATTCAACCCCACAACATGATTTAGCTATATAATCACTGCAATTCACACTGTGCAAGGGTGCAGACCTTTAAATATCTGGGAGTGCAGCTGATGACAAATTGACTGGGCTGCCAATACTGATGCTCTATGTAAGAAAGCTCAGAGCAGACTTTACTTTCTGAGAAGGTTGGATCCTTTCAACATCTGCAGTAAGATGCCAGATGTTCTACCAGACGGTTGTGGCGAGTGCCCTCTATGCGGTGGTGTGCTGGAGTGGCAGCATAAAGATGAAAGACGCCTCACGCCTGGACAAACTTGTTAAGAAGGCAGGCTCCATTGTAGGATTAAAGTTGGACAGTTTAACATCTGTGGCAGAGCGACGGGCATTAAGCAAACTCCCTGTCAATCATGAAGAATCCACTGCATCCACTTAACAGTGTCATCTCCAGACAGAGGAGTAGCTTCAGTGACAGACTTTGTCACCGTCCCTGCTCCACTGACAGACTGAGGAGACGTTACTCCCCCACACTATGCGACTCTTCAATTCCACCCGGGGGAGTAAATGCTAACATTAATTTTATTTTAATTTTTTTTCATTTTTATTACTATTTAATTTAATATTGTTTCTTTGTATCAGTATACTGCTGCTGGATTATGTGAATTTCCCTTGAATTAATAAAGTATCTATCTATCTGTCTATCAACAGGTGCAGATGTGGAAGTCTGCCCAGTTTGCTGGATTATGTGAATTTCCCCTTGGGATTAACAAAGTATCTATCTATCTATCTATCTAATTTAAGAAACGTTCCTGCACTGTACCGGAAAAATTTAACCTGCAATTTGACGAAAGAATCCCTGGCTGCGGTCGAGTACTTTTCAAAAGTTTCGAGGCGATTTTGGCTTGTCAATGAATTTTTGAGCCGGACAAACTTACATGCACGCCAAATGTGTTAATAGTCATTCTCCGAAATATAGATCCAGTTCATTAACACAAATCACATATATGTTTTAAAACATTGCATCTTCCTAATAACACATATCTGTGAAAATACAGTACGTTAACTTGAATAGGCGTGGATGAGGGCGTAAACACTGAAAAGCAAAACTGGTATATTCAAGAAGAAAAAACCAATACCATGTACGCATAGCTCTTCCTCATCCCAAAGCTGCAAAGAAAATACGATTTACCTGCAAAACTCTTCTACTCCCACTTGATTTTGTCTTTACTGTATAACGGCAGTGGCAGCCTTTTGAAAGCAAACGCAGCTGATACGTAACTGCCTGTAACCTCTTTGATTAAAGCAAACAGGAAGCGAGTAGTTTGATTTTGGCGCCCCCACTTAGTTCCGCCGGATGTCAAGCCCGAAGTCACGCCGTCGGGAAACAAATTACCTGTAACTGCGGTAACACTGAATCAGTTGCTGTAGCTTAACGGTTGAGCATCTCAGAAGCAGTATGATAATAATTTATTTGTTTACATTTTACCGGTCAAAAATGTCATGTGATTTCTTCCTATGTGAAGTCGTTTTTGTTACCTTACTGTCATCAAGGGCCCTCGCTATTAAGTATCAATGAATTATGATTGAACGTTGCTTATACATTGAAATGTAAAGAGAACTCGAGCCAGTTTATTCAATAATGCAAATTATTTCTTTTTAGTAATACATAGTAGGGAAACTAAAAATAGGGAAAACGTAAATTTCAGGTTTTGAGATATACCTTATATACGATCCTGCACTGATCTACGTTGTAAAATGAGCTTAAAGTGGACGAGGGCACATTTGGTCTTGACCAGACCGATTTTGACTTGCCATTCTCACAAGGGCTGTTAGTCCCAGTTTTCAGGAAAATTACGCGTGTACTTACTTATTTTAAACGAGATGTCACCGCAGTTGCTCCTTTTTATTGCTTTTGGTTGAAACTAAGCAAATCATAATGCAAATCTTCCAAGTCCTTTGTTTTTCCCCACGGATAATTTAGCATTACATGTTTCTTAAGTATTGTTATTGGAAAATATTTATCTTGCTACATCAAGTTTTATTCCAGCCAGTTTCACAGTCAGTGAATTATTTTAACTGACTGATCCCCTTCTGTAATTAGCTGGGGCCATTTTATCTCGTTTACTGCTTTTTCAGAAAAAATTGCAGCAGAGTAAATCAGACAAAATAATATTAGAAAGTTTTGGGAAATTTTTTAAAAGGGCACCATTACCTTGGAAAACGTTAATAGTAGTCATTTTAAATTGGGAAAAATTAATTGAATGCATTGAAATTAGTAAAAATTCATCACCGCCAAATATGTAATTTATAATTAGCTTTAAAACATTTGAAAGAGTATGGTTCTAGTAGCCATATTTATTAAACACACTATGGAAATGTGGTAAAATATCTAATTTATGCAAGCATAATTCCTTTTGTTAAGTAGGGGAAAGACTTTTCCTTTTTATTCCTACAGTCTAGTTGTTCTGATTTCTAACATTTGCAAGCTAATAGAAAGAATAGTGGTGTACAGATTGCATTATCTATTAGAAATTAATCATTTTCTTGCCTGTTTTAGAGTGGTTTAGAATTGAAAGGTCTACTTTGTATCACTTTCTGAGTTTAAAGAATGCAGTTTTTTTCAACGAGGAAGTTCTATATATGATATGGAAAGCCATATGTATAAATGGGTAGTCATCCAAAATCACACATGCAAAAATGGCAATTCACAAGAAATTATGATTAGTCCAATCCTTTTTAACAAAATTATATAATGATATATTTCAAGCAGTTCCATGTAATATGAGAAAGTCTTTAAATACAGATGATGGTGCAGTGTGGAGGAATGGAAGTATGTTAAGTTTGTATTTATTTGTCGGATTAAATTGGATGTGATACAATTATTGACCTCGAGAATATGTGCAGGGTTTTTCAGCATTTACTTAGCACTGCTGGAGGAATTTAGACGAATCTATATTTACAGTATGTAATGGAAAGTTGACTGACTGTTTGACTCATTGGAATTACTCATTACAAAAAAAAACACTCTTTTACATTTAGTTAAATAGCTGAAAGTTAGTTTGATGGTGGTTTGGTGGGATATGGTTGTCCACCTTAGATTGTAAATCTCACTTATATACAGTACATAGTTCAAACAATGGGGTGGGTGACAGGTGCCCTTAGTGGTGAAATATGTTCAATAATGTGGAGGACTGAGGTGCCACCTTGGAATTTAGACCTAGATGTGCTGCTAAACTCTGGTTCGCAGAAGTGGAAACAGTGAAGTGCTGGTACAGCATTCTTGCCCAGTTCAAGCCCTGGGTACAGCACAAGGCAGCAGTGACGGAATGCTTTGATCAGTTTAAATGCTTGCACAGCATAGCAAAGCGGTCCCCCACCCATGGACAGAACACAGAGGAGGTGGACATGGTATGTAGTTCACCATCTTATTTCTTTTCATCTGTTCTTTTCTGTACAATGCTTAAAACGTTCAATTCATTGTATGCAACACATAAATGTGCAGCCTATAAACATCAGTGCTGTATGTAATAAGTAAATCAGTATTTAGCGTATCATGCCTTTGATCTAAACCCTCCAAAGCTTTGTAACAATACAAGTTTTACATTTAAATCTGATTAACACTCTCATTTTTACAAGATGTGCTATAGGTGAAATTATATTTTACCCAAATTCCCATTATTCTTAATCATTGCCCATTTTGATTCAAAACAATAGTTTCTAGTAAAATTGAATTTTGCAGTGACCATCAAGAAAAAACAAGGTCAGTCACTAAAAAAAATACAATTGATCAACGGCACAAGTGTTTTACTCATGGACAATTGTATCTAGCAACAGCATATTCTAAAGTAAGGAGCTCCAATGAACTAATAATATTTAGCCCCTAGTAAAAATTGTTAACAGAAAAGTTTGTTACATAGTACTTCTGATACATCCGATTAAGTGACACCACCACTGTCTTAGCAGCACTCACAGAATTTCAAAAGATCTCTGGTCTCAGAATTAATCTGAATAAAAGTGTACTCTTTCCAGTGAATTCTCAAGCATATAATATTAGATTAGACACCCTACCTTTTATCATTGCAGAACAGTTTAAATACCTCGGGGTAAACATCACAAGTAAACATAAAGCTCTATATCAACAAAATTTTGCCGTCTGCATGGAAAAAATTAAACAAGACTTGCATAGATGGTCAACCCTTCATGTCACACTAGCTGGAAGAATTAACACTGTTAAGATGAATATTCTTCCTAAGCTCCTTTTTTATTTCAAAACATCCCAATATACATTAATAAATCATTCATTAGGCAATTAGATTCAACAATAACCTCATTTATTTGGAATTCAAAACATCCACGCATCAAAAGAGCGACCCTACAAAGACAAAAGGCAGAAGGTAGCATGGCTCTACCTAACTTCCAGTTTTATTACTGGGCAAATATACAGGCGATAAGAACCTGGACACAAATAGAAGAACATACACAGGCTTGGACCGCAATAGAAGTAAAATCCTGCAGTACTTCTTTGATACCCTGCTTTGTGCTCCAATAAACACACGCTATCGGCAATACACTAATAACCCAATTGTGCTCCACTCACTTAGAATCTGGAACCAATGTAGAAAGCATTTTAAGACGGAGAAGCTTCTATCTGTGGCACCTCTGCAAGAGAACCACCTCTTTCAACCTTCACAAACATATGCAGTTTTAATATCTGGAAAAATTTGGAATTAACTTGCTTAGAGATCTTTATATAGACAACGTCTTTGCATCCTATGAACAATTACATTCCAAATTTAACATTCCAGCTACACATTTCTTTCACTATCTTCAAATCAGGAACTTTGTTAAACAGAACCTTCCAGATTTTCCTTATCTTGCACCCTCATCCATGCTGGAAAAAATATTGCTCAATCTCAAGGATTTAGACTCCATCTCTACATATATATAAAATATATTTTACAATCGTCCTTTCAAAGATCCAAGAGGACACTGGGAAAAAGATCTCTCAATTAATATATCAGAAAAGGAGTGGAAAGTAGCAATGCAGAGAATTCACTCGAAGCTCCATATGCACAAAGCATACAATTATACAACTCAAAATTATATATCGAGCACATCTGTCTCGACTAAAACTCTCCAAAATGTTTCCAGGGCATGATCCAACCTGAACGCTGCAACCAAGTCCCAGCCTCACTAGGTCACATGTTCTGGGCCTGCACCAAATTAACATTATTCTGGACAAAAATTTTTAATTACCTTTCAGATAGCCTTGGACTCACAATCCCTCCTAACCCATTAACAGCTGTGTTTGGGGTTCTTCCAGAGGGGCTTAAAGTGGAGAAGGACAAACAAATTGTGATTGCATTCACTACACTGTTGGCATGCAGACTCATTCTGATAAACTGGAAGAACCCAAACTCTCCTCTTTTAAGTCAGTGGGAAACCGATGCGTTATATTATTTGAAGTTGGAAAAAATCAAATACTCAGTTAGAGGATCCGTACAGACTTTTTTCAAAACATGGCAGGATCAAATCAGTAATATTTTAAAGTTAGTTCATAAAGCACAGAGAATTTATTAATTTAGGTATGTTTACAAGCCTTACATTTAACGCCATTTGCCTTGCTCTCTCTCTCAGGGGTGGGGATCGATCTGTTCTTAACTTAATTTTTCTTTTTGTAAAAACTTGATTGCTTTGTATGGACTGTAATCTATACTAATAAAAGGCAAAGCCCTCACTCACTCACTCACTCACTCACTCACTCACTCACTGACTCATCACTAATTCTCCAGCTTCCTGTGTAGGTTGAAGGCTGAAATTTGGCAGGTTCATTCCTCACAGCTTACTTACAAAAGTTGGGCAGGTTTCATTTCGAAATTCTACGCATAATGGTCATAACTGGAAGCTATTTTTCTGCATATACTGTAATGGAGTTGAGCTGATGGCGTGGGGGCTTCGTTTGTGACATCATCACGCCTCCGTAATCATGTGAACTAACTATCAACGCAGTACGTATAAAACTAGGAAGAGCTCAAAAAAGCGCTGAAGAAAACATGCATTATATAATTGAGAAGGCAGCGAAACAATAAGAAGCGAGCGACTGACATATACAACCATATTCATGAGTGCTGCTACTTTGGAAACAAAGTACGGTGTAACCCAAAAGTTTAAATTAAGTTCATAGACAGGCTGTCACTAAATATTCACGTGTGAAGGACTGTGCTTATGCAGATGAAGATGAGATGGTCAGGGTGGTGTTTGGCACAAACTCAGCGAAACTGTGAGAGAAACTTTTAAGTGCCAGGTCTTAGCTAACATTACATACAGCCGTGGACATCACACGAGATGGCACCAGCACAGCTGGGAACCTTCGATGCATGAACACCAAGCGGCTCACGTGAACTGACGCAGTGTACAGACAAAAAGCAACAGTTCCAAAGAGTGCTGAACAAAAACCAAATTACACAATTGTGAAGGCAGCAAAAAAATATAAAGCATCTGATACATACAAGCGTATTCATAAGTGCAGCTACTGCGGAAACAAAGCACGGTGGAAAAAGTCAATGTCAATAACACTCACAAAACAATTACTGTATATTGACAATCATGTTACGCTTATTTTTAAAATCTTCCCTTTTCTTTTCATAACTTCTTTAACACACTACTATATATATATATATATATATATACCCCGATCTACATACTCTCAAATAGACAAGCCACACGCCATGGTGCAATTGTAGAGGCTTCAGCTCTAGCGCAACATCCGAGGTTCGATTCCTGAGAGGGGATGCACAGAGTATGTACGCGCGCTTCCCGATTCATTTTACCCTCGCATCTCCTTGGTTTGGGACGTATGAAAAAATATGCGTTAACGCAGAGAATCATATTACGGTATTTTTAAAATGTTTACTTTTCTTAGCACAGTACAGCTGAGAAGCTTCGATGCATGTGCTCCATAACACGTTCAAAAAAATAACGCATTTAATTACACTTTCAATTCCAAGCAAAGGGGAACTTTTGTCAATTTTTGGAAATGCATGATTTCCTGGTACATCAATTACACTGATGCACACATCACAGCTACAAAAATGTTAGAGTCGGAATAAAGCGCGATCTTACGACTGATCATTTCGACTTCGAAAAGCCTTGATAAAAGCATGGTTTTGTGCACACTGAAAAGCAAGCAAAATTAGATGCATTACAGAAAGCTGACTTTGTGGCTCTTACTGGGGATCATTGGACTTCCGTGACCGTTAGTAATTCTAATTACATCTAATTACAAAATGTTCAATGATCACACTGTTTTAGCCTAATGTACAAAATAATTTTGGCTAAGGATACTCAGAGTTTAAAGGTTAAGTTGGTCAAATTACCTTTTATGTTTCTGACTTATTTTTTTAAGAACAAAAACTGCACTTTATGTTGAAATTTTGGTTATTATTATTTAAAGACAATACCATTCTGAAAATGTACTTAAAGTACTTAAACTACCACTTTATTTTTAAGTCTGCCCAATTTTAACCAGGGATGATATTATTTGCCCCTTCCTGATTTCTTATTCTTTTGCATGTTTGTCACACAAAATGTTTCTGATCATCAAACACATTTAACCATTAGTCAAATATAACACAAGTAAACACAAAATGCAGTTTTTAAATGATGGTTTTATTATTTAGGGAGAAAAAATCCAAACCTACATGGCCCTGTGTGAAAAAGTAATTGCCCCTGAACCTAATAACTGGTTGGGCCACCCTTAGCAGCAATAACTGCAATCAAGCTGCTTATGTATAACTTGCAATGAGTCTTTACAGCCTGGAGGAATTTTGGCCCACTCATCTTTGCAGAATTGTTGTAATTCAGCTTTATTTGAGGGTTTTCTAGCATGAACCGCCTTTTAAGGTCATGCCATAGCATCTCAATTGGATTCAGGTCAGGACTTTGACTAGGCCACCCAAAGTCTTCATTTTGTTTTTCTTCAGCCATTCAGAGGTGGATTTGCTGGTGTGTTTTGGGTCATTGTCCTGTTGCAGCACCCAAGATCGCTTCAGCTTGAGTTGACGAACAGATGGCCGGACATTCTCCTTCAGGATTTTTGGTAGACAGTAGAATTCATGGTTCCATCTATCACAGCAAGCCTTCCAGGTCCTGAAGCAGCAAAACAACCCCAGACCATCACACTACCACCACCATATTTTACTGTTGGTATGATGTTCTTTTCTGAAATGCTGTGTTCCTTTTACGCCAGATGTAACGGACATTTGCCTTCCAAAAGTTCAACTTTTGTCTCATCAGTCCACAAGGTATTTTCCCAAAAGTCTTGGCAATCATTGAGATGTTTCTTAGCAAAATTGAGACGAGCCCTAATGTTCTTTTGCTTAACAGTGGTTTATGCCTTGGAAATCTGCCATGCAGGCCGCTTTTGCCCAGTCTCTTTCTTATGGTGGAGTCGTGAACACTGACCTTAATTGAGGCAAGTGAGGCCTGCAGTTCTTAGACGCTGTCCTGGGGTCTTTGTGACCTCTCGGATGAGTCGCCTCTGCGCTCTTGGGGTAATTTTGGTCGGCCGCCACTCCTGGGAAGGTTCACCACTGTTCCATGTTTTTGCCATTTGTGGATAATGGCTCTCACTGTGGTTCGCTGGAGTCCCAAAGCTTTAGAAATGGCTTTATAACCTTTACCAGACTGATAGATCTCAATTACTCTGTTCTCATTTGTTCCTGAATTTCTTTGGATCTTGGCATGATGTCTAGCTTTTGAGGTGCTTTTGGTCTACTTCTCTGTGTCAGGCAGCTCCTATTTAAGTGATTTCTTGATTGAAACAGGTGTGGCAGTAATCAGGCCTGGGGTGGCTACGGAAATTGAACTCAGGTGTGATACACCACAGTTAGGTTATTTTTAACAAGGGGCAATTACTTTTTCACACAGGGCCATGTAGGTTTGGATTTTTTCTCCCTAAATAATAAAAACCATCATTTAAAAACTGCATTTTGTGTTTACTTGTGTTATATTTGACTAATGGTTAAATGTGTTTGATGATCAGAAACATTTTGTGTGACAAACATGCAAAAGAATAAGAAATCAGGAAGGGGCAAATAGTTTTTCACACCACTGTATATATGTATTGTCACAAGAACGAGACATGGACAGATAAAGGTTTGGGGCAGCCACCCGTGTAATGTGGTATTCCGGCTGCAAAAGTCGTTTCAGCAAAATAATCAGCACTGAAGTGCATACAACTGAGTCCACAACAAGACTGAGGATAAAGGGGAAAGGGGCAGGTTTTAAAGGGAAAGACAGAAAGTGAGGTCATATCGATCAAGCACGTGGTCTTCCACCATTGGATAATAGCCGGACGTGACATCAGAGGGACTAGAGCTGGTGTGGTTGACTTCTATTGGCTCGGTCCCGGAAGTGATGTCAGGAGAGCCAGGTGGAATCCCCCAGGAATGGTCTACAGGCAAGGGAGAAAAAGAGTCAGTGCACTCTGCCACACACCGGCATGCCTCGAACTGCCTTCACTCAAGCCCTTTAGCTGCCTCCCATGCACGTGTGTGACAGTATATATATATATATATATATATATATATATATATATGTATATATATGTGTATATGTGTATATATATATGTATATATATATATATATTGTGGACACTTTTTCTCTAGTGTCATTTCTTGTGACTGAAGACAGAGAGATATAATTAAAGTTAGTAAAAAATATTTTATTAATACACACCAGGCAAAGGTAAGAATGACAGAGAAGCACAGTCCTAGGACACCTGCCCTTCATCTGCGCCCAGGTGTCGGTGTCCTAAATCTTTTATAATGCTAAGCAAAATTTTACCTTATGACTTTAGTTGCACAAGAATTTCAAGACATTACATCTTTACAATAATTTTGTTTGGATCAGTAGTTACACAATTTTAAAGGTCATCAGTTGGGCACTTGTAACTTCTTGTTCGTTACAGAAAACAGAAGCTGCACTTGTCGCAAGACAGACTTCTCGTGGCCCTTGTCACGCACACCAGATTTGATCAATAACTGATTTTTATTTTTCCACATTCCCCCCTTTTTATCAATCTGGGCATGACAAAGAGTGAAGAAAATTCAGAAGGTGGAGGTAAGGGATGGGGAAGGAGAGGAGAGGGGAAAGGGATGAGGAAACTGAAGAGGCAATTTGGAGCATATGTTCCTCGTGTAGCATATAGGCCTTGGCTATAGAAGCAGTGAAATATTTGGATATTATATAGCGAATAAGAGGAACAATGCAACATCCGATAAGTAAAAGGACAATGAATACTACTGCCAAAGAAATAAATACTGATTTTAGCCTTTGGCCCCATGACCCAAAGGTGGACATGAACCATCGATCCCAAGGGTCAGAAATGCCTGAGTTAGTGGCAAGTTCATTGGAAAGAGATGTTAGGCTGGCTAGTGCTCGAGTAATGGACCCATCAGGTGCAGTATTATTAGGGATATATGTACAACAAGCATCACCAAACATAGCACATACTCCACCTTTCTCAGCAAGTAAACGATTTTGCCAAGTCATTAGGGAGGTACGATCTAATTGTTCATGAATACCTTCTATAGCATTTCTAGTAAAATTAAGGAAAGCTGCTGGTTATAATATAAGTAACCATCTATTCTGGTCTCCATAACCAGTTTCTACTGAGAACGTGCTTGTTAAGGTGGTTAGATTCAAAGCCTGGACTAGGGTTTTCCTCGCTATGGATGCAGTAGTCAAAAACTAAGTAGGAAAGGGGGACAGAGGAGAGGGAGCAGGTGTCTTGACCTTAATTTGAAAGAGTCCTCGGGGATCATGACCACTTGCATATGCAGCTAAGACATAAGTTCCTGAATCATGCAAAGAAGGATTCTTTAGAGTAATGATTAATGGGTTACACTGATTCTTAGCACACTCATGAGAGGCATGTCCCTTTAAAATAGAGAATCGAGTCTTTAGGCCATACTGAGTAGCCTGCCAGGGTTCATAACCCCAGTCATTTGGTCCTGTGTTTGCAAACACATCACTCCAGAACAATTGCACAAAAGTCAACCTGGTATGAGGCAGTTTCCTCAACCTGGAAAGTCAGTGTCACCCGTGAAGTGGATAATGGAAGAAAAAACAACAAGAGTATGTATATTATGGGTGCCATCTTTTGCAGTGCGAAGCGTGAATCCAGGCGGGCAATCCTTCAACCTTTACAGCGTGTGGTGTGGACAAAAGAACTTGGAACGGTCCTCTCCACCTAGGCTGATGCCAATGTTTCCTCCGGGTGTCTCGAACCAGGATCCAGGTGCCCAAGGGAATCGGCGAGTCCTTAGATGGAGGGCTGGTTCTCCAAGCCTGATTAACCTGCTCGTGGACTTCCTTCAGGGACGCCGAGGCCTGTAAGACTAGAGAGAAGATCATTGTCCACAGTATGCAGGTTCACATTTCCTATAACCATGCCAACGGGCATGGGTCGTCCGGTCAGGATTTCAAACGGCGATAGCCCCAATTGCCGGTGTGTCCGTCCCCTCAATCCCATTAAAGCCAGGGGTAAAGCATCTGGCCAGGATAAATTGGTTTGTTCACAAATTTTGCAAGCTTAGCTTTTAGGGTGCCATTGCATCGTTCCACAATACCCCACTTTGTGGATGGTATTTGCAGTAATGATGTACATTGATCTGTAGCCAGGTAGTCAATTCATTTATTATGGAATTCACAAAGTGAGTACCATTATCTGTCTGTAGCTTTTGGGGATGCCCCATCTTGGAATAATTTCTTTAATTAGTGCTTTAGCAACCGTTTTGGCATCATTGCGTTTTGAAGGGAAAGCTTCTACCCATCGGGAGAACACATCGACAATCACAAGGCAATATCGGTAACCTTTAGACGGTGTTAGTTCAATAAAATCCATTTGGAGGTGTTCAAACGGACCCATTGGGTTAGGAGTAACGGCGGACTTACCTGAGTGCCTTTTCCTACATTAAACCTTTGACATAATGCACAGCGTCTACAGAATTGCTCTGCATATGTAGAGAAGCCTACAGCTTCCCAATGTTTTTCAACATCTTGAACCATGGCATCTTTCCCAGCATGGTCAAGGCCATGGGCTATTTTTGCCATACCTGGAAAAGAAGCTTTTGGGAGAAAAGGTTTGTTAGTTTGCTGATGAGTCCAGACTCCATCAGAGAGGGATCCTTCTTTGGACCACTTTTTCTTTTCAATGTCCGTGGCTGCACTCTGTAAAGAAATAATTTGATTATCGGGTCCTTGTCATTTCTCTGTTGGAATAAAGAGATTGGTGTGTTACTGTATGCAGCCTCTTTAGCAAAGTAATCTGCCAATTCATTTCCTTTGCTGACAAGGTCCTGTTTTCCTGTGTGAGCTTGACATTTAACAATCGCTAGTTTTGATGGTTTAGTTATGGCTTCCAAGAGGGATTCGATTAACTTTTGATGTTGGATGGGCTTGCCAGTACTGGTCTTAAATCCCCTCAATTTCCATAATGCCCCATGATCATGGCAGACTCCAAAGGCATATCTGGAATCTGTATAAATTGTTATGATTTTTCCTTCGGACAGCTGACATGCTCGGGTGAGCGCTATTAATTCAGCTGCTTGTGCACTTAAACTTGATGAAATTCGATTTGCTTCCAGCAGGCGGTCCCCTTGGACCACTGCGTAACTAGTTGAGGGTGCTCCGTTTTCCAATCGCAAAGAACATCCGTCTACAAAAATATTTTCTCCAATTTCTAAAGGTGTTTCTTGTAGATCTACTCGAGGCTTTACAACCTTTGTTATTTCTGTATGGCAATTAGTGTATTGCCCTAGCAGTAGTGAGATGGGAGGTCTTAGCCTGTACTAAAATGGAATGTACAGCGTGAGGCACCTTTACTGTTAGGGGGCTCATGAGCACTATATCTGTACTGGCTAGCACAGCTTCTGTTGTGGCAGCCACAGCCCTAAGGCAAGGCGGAAGTGCTGCGGCCACAGGATCCAATTTTTCAAAAATAAGCTATTGGCCTTTGTTTATCCCCATGTAATTGTGTTAAAACTGCATTCATATATCCCCCTTTTCGTCCACGAACAGAGTAAAGGGACGAAAAGTCCGGAAGGCCCAAGGCTGGTGCCACCGAAAGTGCATTTTTTAAGTCACAGAGAGCCTTCTCAGCCTGCTCGGACCATTGCACCTGACCAGAAAGAGGAAGGCCAGGGGTGTTTGCTAAATTTTGTAACGGCTGTGCTCTTTCAGTGAAATTCAAAATCCATTGCCGGCAGTAACCCAGAATGCCCAATACAGACATAACCTGTTGTTTTGTGACAGGGCTGGGAAGATTTTGAATGGTGTTAATGCGATCGCTAGAGAGAGCTCTTATTCCATTTGTGATGTCATGACCTAAATATTTACAGTTGTTTGAATTAATTGCAATTTAGCCTTTGAAACTTTATGTCCATTGTCCCCAGAAACTGCAGTAGTTTTTAGTGTCTTGCGACAATCTTCTTCAGTAGCACTGCATAACATAATATCATCTACATACTGTATTAATGTACTACCTCGGTCTGGCCAGAACCCTTCTAAATTTTGAGCAAGCGCTTGTCCATACACACAAGGGGCTTCAGTATATCCCTGAGGCATGACAGTCCATGTCCAACGGCGGCTTTGAAAAGTAAAAGCAAACCAGAATTGCGAGTCAGGGTGTACGGGATAGAGAAAAAGCATTGGCTAAATCAATTACTGAAAAATAACGAGCAGAGGGAGGGATTGCAGAAAGAATAGTGGAAGGATTAGGTACAATAGGAGCTCTAGGAAAGATTGCAGCATTCACTTGTCGTAAGTCTTGAACAAAACGCCATGAACCGTCAGCCTTTTTTACAGGTAAAATGGGAGAATTAACTGGAGAATATTTAATTGGAATAATCGCACCGCGTTCACAAGATCGGAATGTACGGCGGAGATGCCAGCCTCTGCTTCAGGAGACAGAGGATACTGGGCACGTGCGGACGGAAAGAAGATTTAGGGTAGATCACCAGAGGCTCACAATGGGCTATCCTTCCATAATCATTTTTACCCTGAGACCACAAAGAGTCAGGAAGCGCTAAGAGCCAAGAAGGGAAGTAGTTTGCAATGACAACGCAGAAAGGGAAGTGCAGCATAATGTACGATGTACTAAAAATCAGTTTGAAGCACAACTTTAGTTATTAAATGGTCTGAGGTATCAAAACACCTGAAGCAACATGTACCCAGTCTGTTCTATTAAGACATTGTTCTACCCATGATCCGATTTCCACCCAATGGACAGTGCTTGATTTAGCTAAAGAAATATGAGGTAAAAATATTCTGTGAATATGTAAGATGTACAAATGCAGCAGCTTTTGTGGGGAAATGAAAATGCAGGGGATGTGAAGGGTTTCGGGCAGGTACCTGATGAAAGAAAAGATTCTAGCCAGGGGTGTCTACTTCTATAGGGAAATATTGGGCAGTGCAATAGGGTGTCAGGGGCTTGGAGATTGGGAAACAAGCAGGAGGGAAATGAGGAAGGGCTTTAAGAAGGATGGTGTGTGGGAAACATTTCATTGAAATGGAGAGAGAAAGTTTTGTCATGAGATCCCTTCCTAAGAGGTTAACTGGACAGAGCTGATTTAAAAGAAATCAGTGTGTTAAAGTGGAATCACTGGAATGCAGCTGAACTCGAAGAATCTCTTGAGGCAGGGACCTCCTTCAGCGAAAGGGCTGAGCGCGTGGCTCCTGTGTCCACGAGGAAAACAGTTTCAGTGCCATTCACCAGCCAGCAAAGTCAATAATGGATCAGTCTCTGAATTATGGGTGAGCAAAGGTAGTTGAAGAGAAGGGCTGGGGATCCCTGCATTCCTATGTCCATGAAACATCAAATTGTTCAGGTGGTGGAGGAGGGGGTGGGCACTTGTGAGGGCAATTGCGGCAGAAGTGTCCCATTTCACCACACCCGTAACAAGCATATGGTGTAGCGTTTGGATCTGGAGGGGAGGCAGCTGAGTGGATGATCCACTTGGATTAGGTAACATATATCCGCTACCTTGTCCCCGTCCACACCCTTGTCCCCGGAAAAATCCTCCACGTCCACGACTTCTGCCGGGAGTGGCCCCACCAGTGTAATAGTTCATTTGTGCTGCAATCAGCTTTGTCTGGGTGTCTGACTCTTTCTGCTTGCTCTGTTGTTCAGCATGCGCTGCGTGACGTTTTACTTCCTCAAACGCGGCAGCCTCTCATCTAATACAGGATACCTTGTTTTGAATGTCGCTTCTAAGTCCGGAAACAAAAGAGGAACTGCAGTTTTAGTTCGGTTGTCTGGATTTTCAAGGCCGGAGTGTGTTGCCATTAACTCTTAAATTCAGTGTGCCCATTCATCTACTGTCTCTTTTTTTTCTGTTTGGCAGCCGAGATAAGAGACCAGTCTCTGCCTTTCTTATACTTGTCCTTAATATTATTTTAACATGTTCCCATTGCGTAATAAAGGGACCTTCATCCCGGCCCCGAGGCAACGCCTCGTTCCACTGCCACGGGTTTCCGTTATGCTGTCCATGATTGACAGTCTCCCATGTGGTGCCAAGCTTTCTCCACAGCACCTGAGTCCATTCTGCGGCATTAGGCTTATACATATCATACAGCTGCTGTAATTGTTCTATGAATTTTTTAAACACACCGATGACTTTGGGATCAGGCAATTCGGACACAACGTCCTTCAGCTCTTGAATGTCTCAGTTACGATGTATCATTACAGTAGTGGGGTTATTAGCTCCTGCAGGTTGCATTGAATCATGTCGGGGGGGGTCTGGGATCTCAATCAGGGGGCATTCCAATAAGGGGCCTGTGGGTTTGGGGGACTTTAAGGGGATTGAAAGGTGGTGTTTTGATTAGGGGGCTGAAGGAATAGGGTTTGACTTCTAGTGCGTTGTGAAATGGAGGTTCTAGGATCGTGAAACCCACCTGCCGAACCCATTACGTTACTTTTGTCATTCCCCGGATCAGTGTGTAATGAGGGATCATAATGATATTCTTCAAAGAAACCAGACCCCAAGGGATCATCTTTTAATTCTGGTGCGGTGGGCGCTGGAGGTGGTGGAGGAACAAGTGTGGGATATAACGGGTCTTTTTTTTTTTTTTCTAGTTCTAACTTTCTGCAGCCAATAATTCATCATAAATCATTTCTGTACTGCCTTTAAATTACAATCTTTAATAACCAACTCCCATCTGTCATACATAACACATACCTCTATTACAACATCCTCATACACTTCTACATACAACACCCTTGTGCATTTCTACATAATATTTTTCTAATTTCCTGAATTTCACTTGCGTCTTCTGTCCCTTCTAATGTCCACCGCTCTGCTTATTCCATTTTTTACATGCCCTTTTAAAATCCAATCCTGTGTTTTTCTCTATTAACTTTCTAGGTGACCCTTTTTTGTGCGGCGTCTGCTGATCCTCCGAAAACAATCCTTCCAGCATAAAAGACTTCGAACCCCGGGGCGCCGGTTGGCAGGCTTGCTGTTATGTATTCCCATTTTTTCCTTTGCTTTTCCCCCCCGAGCCCTGTGCCAGATTTATCTTTCTATCCTTGTCCTACTCGTCCCCTGTCCGATGAACTATTGGAATGCTGAGTGTGCCACTCACCCGCCCCAACGTTCCCTTTAATATTCCCAGGGGAAGTATACTACACTATTTCCTACGTTACTGTCACAGTGCACGGTGAAAGCAAATATTTATTTCTAGTACGTACTTTTTATTACTCCCCTTGTTTTTTTTAACCTGTTATTCTTCTATTCTATGCTCTATCCTCTGTCCAATAGATTTGTCCGGGTTTATGGGTGTGCCACGCACCGGATCCCGTCCTAAATCCCCCTTTTTTTAATTCCCAGAGGATAGTGTTCTATACTATCTTTCCCAACAGGAGTGACCTAAAACAAGGTATTTCTTTTCCATTTACTATTCCCGGTCACTTTTATACTCTACAGCAAGCCCGCCCCCAGCTTATCTTTTTACGGAAACCTCCGGGTTACTTACCCCAGCCTGGGTGTTAGTCAGCTCTGTCAGGAAAATCCTTCTCAGTCACCGTGGTTGTACCAGAAGGAGACCGGGGACTCCTCACGCAGGAGTCGTCTCAGGACAGGGCAGTCCTAACTTTTATCGGAGCTGCTTACTCTGCTGCCGGTGTACACTGTAGCGGCAGTCTGCTTCAAGAAGACAGATCGCTGAGATCGTCCCGCTCGAGGAGTCAGCCGGCCGTCTCCTGCCCCACGTCCGGGCGCCAGAAAACTGTGGACACTTTTTCTCTAGTGTCATTTCTTGTGACTGAAGACAGAGAGATATAATTAAAGTTAGTAAAAAATATTTTATTAATACACACCAGGCAAAGGTAAGAATGACAGAGAAGCACAGTCCTAGGACACCTGCCCTTCATCTGCACCGAGAAGTCGGTGTCCTAAATCTTTTATAATGCTAAGCGCAAAATTTGACCTTATGACTTTAGTTGCACAAGAATTTCAAGACATTACATCTTTACAATAATTTTGTTTGGATCAGTAGTTACACAATTTTAAAGGTCATCAGTTGGGCACTTGTAACTTCTTGTTCGTTACAGAAAACAGAAGCTGCACTTGTCGCAAGACAGACTTCTCGTGGCCCTTGTCACGCACACCAGATTTGATCAATAACTGATTTTTATTTTTCCACATATATATATATATATATATATATATATATATATCAGGATCTGTGAGATAAAACCATCATGAGCCTCTGTGCCTCCTTCCAAAGTCAACGTCTCCTCCACTAACCTTTTAAGGTTTCCTCAACAAAAGTAGATATCCACCGGCAAGCATAGTCAACTTTCTAGTCAGCTTGTGCTCCAGCCACCTAAGTCATTTACTGCTGGAGTGCCCCAACCTGGCTCATGTTCTGCCACCATCATCCTTTGGGGGCCATCTCAAAACACTTGACTCCACTCCACAGCAGCACCAGGTCCAGCACAATCCTGACTTATTCTCTTTTCTTTCCTTTCTGATTAACCTCTGGTCTCTTTCTTTCCTCTTGTCTGTTTAAATTGTCACTGTAAAACTTATAAATGTTATGAAATGGAGAAACCCAGGCTGAAAACAAAGTTGAGAGATCTACATATCTATAAATTAACTTTAAAGTATTTTAAGTAGGTGTAATACTGAAAATTTTAAAATGGACAGGATTTTTTATGAAGATATAACAATAGCTCAGTGAGCTCTCGGGCAGTAAACGCTGCTAATCTTCACACGCTTACCCATGCTCATTCCGCAACACGCTCTTCTACCTCGATCAAGGCTGCTCTCTTGAACATGAGATCAGAGTCTAATAAAACTTGTATTCTGCAAGACTTTATTATCTCAAATAATCTGGATTTATTTTTCATCACTGAGACCTGGATTTTAAATGGTAACTCTTTATGTTTTACTGACTTGGTACCATCAGGTTATTCATTTGTAAACTCTTCACGGCTGATTCAGTAGTGGTAGGGCATTGCCACTGTTTTTAAAAGTATGTTCTTGTGTTGGAGCCTTACAAAGGGTCAGTTTAGTAGCTTCGAACTGCAACTTTTCAAAGTGTGCAACTGCCCTTCTTTGTTGTTTGCTGTGGTTTATAGACCTCCTGTAATTAATAATATCTTCATATCTGAATTCTCTGATCTCCTGGCTGATATCACCCTCTCCCATGACAAAGTATTTATTGTTGGTGAATTTAACATTCACGTTTGTTGTCAGTCGAAACCTTTGGTTAATGACTTTTTATCACTATTGGACTCATTTGATTTTATCCAGCATATTAATACGTTAACTCACTCTCTCGGTCACACCCTTGATCTCGTTCTTACTTGTGATATTTCAGTTAATAATATTGATTTATGCGATGTTTCTTTTACTGATAACTTTTCTATAATGATGGATTTGAATATTACTGTTGATGTCCCGACTACTAGCTGTCCCCCACAGCTACAGTTGGTCCAGAATGCTGCCGCCGCTTCTGGTTGGGGCAAAAGGACAAAAAGGTGAAATAACTGAAATGGTTTTATTTCAGGTGACTACCTGTTGAAGCTCATCGAGAGAATGCCAAGAGTGTGCAAAGCAGTAATAAGAGCAAAGGGTGGCTATTTTGAAGAAACTAGAATATAAAACATGTTTTTAGTTATTTCACCTTTTTTTGTTAAGTACATAACTCCACATGTGTTCATTCATAGTTTTGATGCCTTCAGTAAGAATCTACCAATGTAAATGGTCATAAAAATAAAGAAAAGACATTGAATGAGGAGGTGTGCAAACTTTTGGCCTGTACTGTAGATCTCTAAGTGATTTGATACCAAATGTTTTCCAGACATTAAAAACTGCGTATGTTTGAGAGGGTGGAAAAAGGTGATTATCATGCAGAGGTGCCACAGATAAAAGCTTCTTTATCTTAAAATAAGAAGGATTGAGAAAGTGCTCCCTTCGGTAATATCACAAGATCAAACTGGATTTATTAAAGACAGACACTTAGCTTCCAATCTTGACACTGTTTAATGTAATATATTCACCCGCAAAGTAATACACCCCAGAGATATTATTATCGTTGGATGCAGAAAAAGCATTTGATATGATTGAATGGAACTACCATTTCACTACATTGGAGAAATTTGGGTTTGGCCCGAACATTTGTGCATGGATCAAACTACTGTATATCAATCCAGATTCAGTTTGCATTAACCACATTATTTCAGATCACTTTAAACTACAACGTGGTACCAGACAAGGATGCCCCTTGTCACCACTGCTTTCTACAATCACCACTGAGCCACTGACAGTTCACTGTAGAAATGCTTATGGGATAAAGAGGATTGATAGAGAAGGGCTTGAACAGAAAATGTCTCTATATGCAGATGATATAGTACTTTATATATCCAATCCACAAAATACTGGCCTGCAGTCCTAACAGCGCTAACAGAATTTCAAAAGATTTCTGGTCTCAGAATTAATTTGACTAAAAGTGTACTCTTTCCAGTGAATTCTCAAGCACAGAATATTATATTAGACCCCCTACCTTTTATCATTGCAGATCAGTTTAAATACCTAGGGGTAAACATCACAAGTAGACATAACGCTCTCTATCAACAAAATTTTGCTGTCTGTATGGAAACAATTAAGCAAGACTTCCATAGATGGTCAACCCTTCATTTCACTTTAGCTGGAAGAATTAACATTGTTAAGATGAATATCCTCCCTAAGCTTCTCTTTTTATTTCAGAACATTCCAATATACATCAATAAATCACTTTTTAAGAAATTACATTCAACCATAACCTCATTTATTTGGAACTCAAAACATCCACGTATCCAAAGAGTGACCCTACAAAGACCAAAGGCAGAAGGTGGTATGGCTCTACCAAACTTTCAGTTTTATTACTGGGTAGCAAACATACAAGCTATAAAAACCTGGACGCAAATAGATGAACAGACACAGGCTTGGTCTGCAACAGAAGTAAAATCCTGCAATACTTCTTTATATTCCCTGCTTTGTGTCCCAATAAATGCAAGTTATCGTCAATATACTAATAACCTAATTGTGCTTCACTCACTCAGAATATGGAACCAATGTAGAAAGCATGTACTCTTATCTCTTTGGATACTTTTGTTTAAGGGTGTTGTATCAATGAAGGTATCCATGGCGAACTTCTGTATAGTTGGTGGCATGGTGCGGTATCAGGTATTGCTGCTGCCTCACATTGCTTAGACTACAAATTGCTTTAGCTTTTGGCTGAACTGTCTTCGGTGGAGAATTTGCATGTTTGCCCCATTTTCATGTGAGTTTTCTTTAGGGACTGTCATTTTCCCAGACTCTGTAATGGCATAAGATGAGTCTTGTCTGGTGTAGGTGTGTTTGAGTGTACTCTGTGATTGACTGGTCTCCTGGCCTGTGCTGGAAAGAGTTGGTTCCTAAAGTGGATGTATGGCTTAGAGAAAAATTTCAATATTATAATTATCTTATACTGTATATTTTAACATAACATGAAGTCATAATAAACCTAAAGTGAACATGTTTTGGGATACAGGAGGAAAACTGGAGTTCATAAAAAATATATGCTGACACATGGAGAAAACACAGGCTAAAGTCCAATGAAACAGATATATAATGAAATGAATGTAATGAAATATAATAACGAAAAGAGATACAACTACCAAGCATAATGCAATATAAAAGACCTAATACCAAAAGTAAATTAAATAGGATAAATTAATGAATATAGTGTAGGGCTGCATCAGAGTGCATCTGCAAAGGTCAGAAAGGTTATTTCCACACTGAAAAGAAGGTAAAACAAAAGCTTTTGGCTGTATAGTCTTTGTCAGGTGTGCAAATGAAAAGGAAAAAGCAGGGAACATGTATAATATGGGGGATATAAGGCCAGGACAGATGAAAGGACACAATGTGAGAGTAGATGTGAAAAAGCTACCATTAGAGATAATGAAAAGAGAGATTAAAAAGTTGGTTTTTGAGACCTGGAGAGACATGGGTGACAATTAGCTTAGCTCCTTCTGATTTTCTTGGAAAAGTGTCTTAAATCTCTGTGAAAGAATACAAACAGATCAGTGTGGCAATGGTCAAGGGATGGGAGGTGTCCTACAATAGGCTTTGCAGGGTCTTTGATTTTAACAGCTAGAACATGCCCTCTGAACTGGTCTGCTAGCCACCTCCCTGTTTCACCGTGTAGATGGCTGGACACTTCCTGCAAGAAATACCTTAAATATATTTTTAATCTGGAAAGAGGGCAGTTGTTTAAAATTGAATCTACAAGGGTGGCCAGACACTAAAATATTGTTGTTACCATTTTTGCAAGTGACACAGCAGCTCCTGTTACAGTTCAAATTGCTTGGTGGAGAATATGGCTCTCCTGTGAAGTGAGCTGTGAATGACAAGTTTGGGAAGGTTAAGTAGTTGATGGAAGGAAATTAAGGGAGGGTGTGGAAAAAAAAAGCCTTCTGTGGAAAAATCACTCTGCAAAATTGGGAAATTTTATTGAATGGCCAGTCAAAGTGGAATGGCAGGACCAGCAGGATTTGGGTTCTGTTATTGGAGTTTCTCTTAGAATATCAATGCATCAGTTTTTGTCAACTTAATCCATACTTGGAACTACAAAAATGATTTCAATACTGGTTATTTTTAAACGTTTCTGTTGATACTGTCAGAAGGAACCCAAAAGGTGAAAAGGGTGTGTCAACATCCCAGAGACTCAGGTTGCAGACTGTAAAAAGCATTCGTACACACTAGCAAACAACATAGTTAATCGATTGTGCCTAACAATATTTACTGGTATGGAGTTTCTCAGAAAATTAAATGTAGTACATAAACATGGGAAGATAATACAAGAAGTAAAAAGAAGCAAAAGCCTGAACAATAATAATAATTACATTCAATGCAGTCGCAATATCCCTTTGTTAACTATTGAGCTGACTAACAGGTGTTTAGTCACATGTGACCTTGCCACGTGCATTCCGACGACTCGCTCTGTGACATGGCCACCGTGACAGGGCAGATCCTTGCAGTCACTCAAACATATTGCGGAAGTGCTCTGTGGCAGCAACGACTAAGCTTTGCGCAGGCGCTGCCCTGGACATCTCTAGGGTCCTGCCCACTGAATAGGCCAAATGTGAGGGGCGCGGCTTGTGGTGCATCCTAATAGAGGGGCGGGACCCACAGCTCACACTGTAAAGAAGAGGGCGGGGCTTAAAGCGTCTCTTCCGCGTTGGCACTTTCGCAGGTGCTGAAGCTCCACGTCAGTGTCACCAGCTAAGTTGTTTGGAGCGAGGGCAGCCGGGCATCTGTGAAGGCAGCAGTTTCGAGTCCGGCAACATGTTAGCGGCTGATGCTGATGAGGCCTACGATTTTCTTTTCAAGATAGTTCTAATCGGTGACGCCGGCGTGGGCAAAACGTGCGTAGTACAGCGCTTCAAATCAGGGATCTTCGTGGAGAGGCAAGGAAATACCATTGGCGTTGACTTCACCATGAAAACTGTGGACATTCAGGGAAAGAGAGTTAAGGTAAAACACTGCAGCGTGCTCTAACTTAGTGGGCCCTGAAGTGAATCCAACCAAAAGACGGTTGACAGCGCCATCGCGAGTGAGGGTGGAAGACAGAAAAAGTTGGCTTCATGTGTCGGAAAGACTTGTCTGTGTCAGGCTCGGACGTTTAAAATCCATTGGTTTTTGAAACGTTCTTTGCTGAATCTCATTCCAGAGTTTTCTTGAGGGTTATGCAGGTGGTTGATCTGTTTTATTTATGTTTCATGGAACCATTAAGATTGGTCAAGGGGACACTTAACTAGCCAGTATGTTTGCAGTGAGGATGTGATCTTACCTTAATTAAGCGCATACATATTTTATAGATTAGTCTGTGTATATATACAGTAGCGTACTTAACACTTTAGCTTTTAACTAATTTCAAAGAAGTAAATCCATAATAAAATACAGCAATAAACCCCTGCTACTGCCAGAGTGTAAATGAGGTGAAATCTACTCGCAGGCAGGCAACTATAAACTGCAAGAAATGAGTTCTTGTACACTTGAACATTCCATGGAGGTCCACAGGGCTTGGTGACTGCTGTTATTTTCTAGGATGTACTTTATTTGTTAATTGTATGAATTGAGTCTTTGGAAATCAATAAGAGTATGCATTTCCTTTTTTTGCCTTTTGTAAGTAGGTAAAATAAGCGGTTAATCCAAAATAAAAAACAGCAAAAAAGAGAAATCTACAGGATTTAGATATCACAAGTTTGTGACAAAATAAATATATAATTGACAGCCGTTTCATTGTAAGCACTGTGCATGCAAACTGTGAAAACGGCTGGCTGCCTTGCTTGCTCTGAAACATGTCAGAGGAGTTGTTTTTGTCTTTTACTGATGGTTGCTTCCTATTCTCATTGCAAGTGAAGGTTTTACTTTTTTATTGTCTGTATCTTTCCTCATCGCGTGCCCGGATGTGGTGCATCAGGTGTCTGTTTCAAAGGAAGTGATAACTCAAAAACATTACAGCAATGGATTGCAGAACAATATGAAGCAATGTCCTTCAAAGTTAAGCCCATTAGCATTTTTTTTTTGATCTCCTGATCTCAACTGAAGCCTTTTTGGGTTGTCAGATCATCTAAAAAGTTAATTTTAGATGTTCTTTGAATTCCAACTTTCACCTAGGAAGAAGAAATGTGACCTGTTGCACTAATTATTGGTGATTCATTGAGACAGGATAAACTGTTGACTTGTTTGATTGCTTGGTTTGCCTATTCATCCTTTCTGTTTTTTGTAGTTGCAAATCTGGGATACTGCTGGACAGGAGCGGTTTCGCACCATTACTCAGAGTTACCACTGAAGGCCTTAATGGGGCAATCATTGCATACCTACATAAGTAAAAGCAGTTCCTTTCACTCTGTGCCACGATGGATTGAGGATGTCCGGAGATATGCTGGCTCCAACATTGTACAGCTTTTAATTGGTGAGTGCTAGTTTGACTTATGGGAATGTACGAAAAGTGAATCGTGGTGGAAGCAAAAGAATATGGAATGTTCAATGGTTATGTGTACATATAAAAATTGCTTCATTTAGTTAATATTTTTGTTTTTTCTTTGTTTGCTTGTTTTTAAAGGTAACAAATCAGATTTAAATAATTTCTAGAAGTTCCCTTTGATGAAGCTGAAGCTTTGGCAAGGCAACATGAGGCCATTGATGCCATTGAGACGCCAGCCAAGGATGCAAGCAATGTGGAGACGGCTTTTACCAAAATGGCCACAGAACTCATGGTGCGGCATGGTGGTCCGGTGTTCACAGATGCTGGCGTAGATACCATTAAACTAAACAGCAAGGATGTTGGGGACAGTTGGAGCTGTGGATGCTGACCTGAACCAGGAGCTGTTATGGAGTCTGGATAGCATTCTTGTAAAGCAGTGGACGTTTCAACATTTCAGTTAGCCTAAGGCTATTGGCATAATACTGGACAAGTGTCCAGTGTAGAAGTAATCAATGTGAGGCCAAAACAGACTCTTTCAATAGTTTCCCCAATGTCTGTCCCTTAAGTCAAAATGTGACACCTGTGAGACCTTCTGATAAAGTTCTTCACTTTTTTTCTAGAGGTTAAATGCCATAGCTCCATTTTTTCCTAAATATTTGATTCAGAGCAGATATTACATTTTGCTTAAAAATACTTTGAAAGGGATGAACCTTCCACATCCCTAAAGAAGATGTGTTTTGAGGGATGTCTCCATTTATGAAATGGAAATACTGGCAACTTCTGACTGTTTTATTTTAGGAGATGTTGCTTTTTTATTTCCTCTTGTACCTAATGGAAGCTATGCAAGATGTAAGAGATGTTGATATTTTTTATTTGCTCTTTGAATTCACTGATTCATGACTGTTATTTGCTTGAGCTGTAAATATAAGAACAGCCATGTAAGCTCAAAGTTACTTTGCACATTTGGCCTGGCAGACTAGCCTAAAAGTGCAGGTGACCCTTGTATGCTGCTGTTAAATGGAGACTGAATCTGGGATTTGGGCATTTGTTTCATTATCCATCCATCCATTATCCAACCCACTATATCCTAACTACAGGGTCACGGGGGTCTGCTGGAGCCAATCCCAGCCAGCACAGGGCGCAAGGCAGGAAACAAACCCCGGGCAGCGTGCCAGCCCACCACAGGTGTCTCATTATGTTTAATAATAATAATAATTCTTTGCATTTATATAGCGCTTTTCTCACTACTCAAAGCGCTCAGCAGTTGCAGGTTAAGGGCCTTACTCAAGGGCCCAACAGAGCAGAGTCACTTTTGGCATTTACGGGATTTCGAACCGCACCCTTCCGATTGCCAGTGCAGATCCCTAGCCTCTGAGCCACCACTCCGCCGTAGTATTTCCATGCTCCATATGAGGCAGCTGCAGTTTCTTTAGCAATATGGCAATACATTTCCTAAATGAAATGGGATTAAAAAAATATACGAAATATGAAGCGGGGCTTCATCTTCTAAATTTGGTAATTCTGTGACCGAGATTTTGATAAAAATAATGATCAATTTTTTAGTGTAGTAGCTTTCTTTTATGGCTTAAGTTTTTACATTCCTGCGAACATGGAATCATATGAACAATGGCTTTTCTTGTGATGAACTGAGGAGTAGTCCTCAAATTTAAGACAGTTAGGACAATACTGCAGTGATCCCATTTTGCTTTTAAAATATTTTATTCAGGTGCAGAGTTATTTAAAATATATCATTAGGAACCTGAAAGTGCTGCCATGCCGAATGCTGTAAACAGTCCTGGAATTCTGGAACTATTGAGTAAGAAAGATGTACAGTAAAAGTGTACAATGTTGCTATATTTGGCTCCTCATAGGGATATGACTGTTTCCTAAATAGAAAGACAAGGCTGGCAAGCAGACTGGGACCAAGGTCTAATTATTATTATTTTTAATATTAATTTTTGCACAGCCTCTATTTATATTTCTATAACAAGATTAGTGACTTGATTTTTAGTGCTTTGTATTTTTATAGATTTAATTAAATGGTATTTTTTGAAGGTTTTTTAAAATTTTTTATTGAAATAAAAAAAAACATTTTCCAACACATCCTTTATTTTTGAATTACCTGAAAAGTTGATTACTAATGTTTATACTCATCATTTAATCACAGGGGGTGAGTAAACACCCCTGGGGATGAGAACTCTTGGGTTTTTTATGTTGAGAAAATAAAGGGAGAGGGGGAAAATGGCAGTTAAACCTCAGCATTTTCATGCCTTGTAATGTTTCCTGTAATTTGGTGGCCTTTTTAGGCTGACAAAAAATTTGACCCGGGAAAAGCAAATGAAAGTTTCATGAATGAGACCAAATTTGCGTTCCTTCAAATGGAGACTGACTGAGACTTCCCCCAGAAGAGGGCGTATCTGTATTACACAAATGATCAACGGATTCCTCAAGAACCCATTTTTTATTCATTAAAATGTAATGCAAAAATGTAAGGTGGATTGGAAACCAGAAGGTGGCAGAGAAACTCTTCTTTAAAATGTGGGTCCAAGAAAACCGTCCTCTTTTTAAATGGGAGGGCCATTTTAGAGATTTTGTTTTTTTGGGTTTTTCATACTTCACAAATGAGAAATAAACCTGTTTGGTTTAAACTGAATGTCTAAATTTATAGATGGTCCTTCAGGAGCCTTGTAAAAGGGGAAATGTATTGTTAAAAGGTGTTGAAAAAAAGAAGTCATGTGAAGAGTTTTTAAAAAAAAGACAGTGTACAAAGTCAATACAAGTTCCCGCATATGAAAAGTCACTTTTAGAAAGTAAAAAGATCTATTTTTCTAATCAGCCGAAACGGGGGAATTGACAATAATCAGCAAGTTTTTTACCCCAAAATTTCCCCCCGTTTTTGTTCCATATCATCACATTTTAGCCCGAGTTCTTTAAACAAGAACAAATAAAATGCATTCTGGAAAAAAGGTAAGGCATTTGTTTTTTTATTTGTGTTGTGTTGTTGTCTTTTATTTTCCCTTTTGGGAAAGTCTGAAAGAAAAAGCCTGTCAAAAAAGTCTAAATATTTCAGAAAGCCACACAACGTTTTAAAAAACTAGGAGGTTGGGCCCCACGGGGGGTTTAGAAGGCAGAGCATTAACTGTAATAAAATGGAACGGACTCTCAGTATTGGACACACACTTTTTAAATGAACATTTATCCTTAGCTGGCTGTTGTGCACCCCCAAACAATCTTTAAATCAAAGAAAGCAATCTACTGCAGTTTTTTAAATGTTTCCAGTTTTTCCCACACTAATGGAGTCTACATGGGATTTAGATGACCCCGGCCAGTTTTAGCAGTTTGTTATGGATGATTGTGGCAAAAATAAAATAAAAAAAAAAAGGGAACTGAACAAGTATTACAAATAAAGGAGGTATTACATTATTGAATGAAGACAATCATGTAAGATCTGACAAAACTTCATAAAAATATTAAAAAAAATAAAAATTACTGTTGTAAATTTTTTTTTGTGCATGTTTAGTTTTTGTGATTACAAATTTTCCCCACACAGTGGGCTGGTAGAACATTGCATGAATATGGGAGATTTTTTCACATTTAGTTAATTACAAATGTCCCTCTTTTCCCTTTGGGACTACACTGAATTGGGATGGAGTTTCATTGGCTAAACAACACTCAACCTCCTTGTGTGTCACCTGGTCGGCCGGAGCAACTTCAAAAATTTTTGGCAGGGTGATGAAGCATTTTGGGGATCCTTCATTTTGTCAGACTTTACACTATGTCCGGGTTAGATTAACCTTCGTTTTCTGAATTGCTTATAAGGACAGAAACTGGGGGCAAATTACTAGGAAGACTAAACTAAATCCCAGGTAGGCCTTTTACTTAAAACAGCCCCATTTGTTTGTGGATGAATTTCCAAAAATTGGGAAACATTTTTTTAGGTTGTGGTCTATGGTGATGATCATCATGCACATTCTGGATCTGTCAACTGCCCCTTTTTTAGTGAGAATTTTTTCTCCATATCCCCAAGGGCCCCACTGGGTTGAGAACCGGAGATTGGGAAAATCAAACTTACTGTCATGTTTTTGAAACCAATTTGAAATGACTTTTTCTTTGGCGGGGATTTTCATCTGGAAGTACATTAGAAGATCGGGAAAAGGATACACATGGTCAACAACAAAACCAGGTGTAGATTTTAAAAAATGATTTATTTATATTAAACGCCAGAGGGTGCCCAAAAACTCCCCCCCACAGAAGGCAGGTTTAACTTTACTATCTTTTTGGCTTGAGGAACCAGAGGAGGGTTTTGAGTCAACTGTCCAGTTTTTGAGCCTGTGCCCACCCAGCCTCTTCTAATGGAACCCGGGGGGTTTCGCTGTTGGCCCCCTCTGCCTCAAGGTTCCGTGTTGTGGATTCGAGATGTTTTTGTTGCCACAGTTGTACAGAGGGAATTGAGTTACGAGCAGGGGGTGGCCCCTCAGTGCATCCCAACATCCCCCCCCTCCCCGGAGTTCCTTTGGGTTTTAACCATTCTGGTGGTTCATATTCTGTATTCATTGCCCAAAATATAAAAATGAATGTGTACAAACCACATTGTTAAACCTATTTTTTCCAAGTTTTGGGAACTTTCTCAAATACAAAAATCGACGTTTAAAACACTTAGAGTAAAAATTCACTTTATAACCCCCTCAGATTTTATATAACAACTTATAAATTTGGCAAATCATTTAAAAATTTTTTTTTTTTTTTTTTCCCAAAAAAGTTACAGGCAAAGTATTTCATTTTTTATT
>NW_024377377.1:0-34522 GCF_016835505.1 Polypterus senegalus
CCACTGAGGGGCTGTTCATCATTGATGGGCTTTCTTACAAGTGTATTTTCCACTTTGGACCCCAGGCACTACTGCATGAAAAATTCCTAAATGAACACGTGGACACGATGGAAATTTTAATGGCACTAGATAACAGGGATACACATTGACCCCTCTCACTTTTATATAGTGCCTTTTGTATGTAGCACCTTTGCTGTCTGTCCATCCATCTGTCTATCCTGCTATATATTGCATTTCATGTAAGCTCAATGTATCTAGTGCCTTTCTTATCTATCTGTACGTTTATAGTCCCCTTATGGAGAACTTCTTCTGTCTAGTGCTGATCTTCACTCTCCAGAGCCCTGATTAGTGAAATGGATTGCCTGACCTGAACAATCCCAGAGCACACATCAAGCAGGAAATAATAATGCTATTTATGACATATATGTTAAGGAGGACCAAGATTGAAGCAACATGTAGATAAGAAAGGCACTATTTAACACATTACTGTGAATGCAAGGTGAAGAAATAGGGAACACTTTCCTCCAACAAGGTCCAAGCAGGAGTCGTGACCCAGCAAAGTGAATGCTTCACACCATTGTTCATGGCCCTGGTACATTCTGGATGGTGTTTGTTTAGGAAGTGAGACAGGCCATGTTACTTACAAGAAGAGGTCCATGTCATACCACTAGAGGGCATCACACCTTCTATACATCTTCCTAAGCTTAAAAGGACCACCCTACCAAATCAAGGGTGAGCCCTAAGTTGATAAAGTGGGTGTGTGGACGTGCCTGTGGACGTGCCTGTAACTGTGCGCATGTGTGTGTGTGAGAAGACCAGACAACCCATGGCTAAAGTTATTTAGTAGGACCTTGTGAACCCTCTGGACAATTTGTGGATGTGTTGGCTGCTCCAGCATGTGGTCTCCAGATAAACAGATGGAGGGATTGAGCTTCTGCATAGCTCAGAATTTAAGCTGGTCTTCTGCTTCCCAGCTAGCTACACTTCTGTGACATTGTGATGTAGTGGCTGACTACCTTATAATGGTCAGGCCTCATGCCATTGAACCAGTCCAAGCTTGGCATGACCTGTGTTCTTAAACCTACTATTATCTCCTCCCATGTTCGTTTTGTCAAGCAAAACTAAAACCAAACATGTTCATATAATAATTTAGTGCACTAGAACTGAAATAAAAGTACAAAAATGTCTGTTGAGTAGAAGTAGCCCATAGGCAGAACGAAACTAGTGTTGTCATTCTGATGTTCACCACACTTGTCTTTGTGTGGATAAGTGGACCATCCACCCCATGGCTAATCAGGGCTGGTGCTGTGGAGTAGAGTTAGGTCCTGAGGGCCTAAGTATTTGTGTTTTTACCTCCTTGGAGCCTCTGTGTCTCCTCGCAGGTCATTTGGGGGATCAAAGACCAACCACAAGAGGTTGACAACAAAGCATCACATTTATTGCGTCACACATACTCAAGTGAGGTGAGGTAAAGAAAAATTGTGGCTTTCAGGGTAATAACATCTTTGAGCTTTCTTTGTAAACAAAAAATTCAGACAGTTGTCACCCTTGTGCCTATTACATTTGAATTGATTTATTTTATTAAACTTCCTGATGTATTTTTTACTGTGAAGAGCAAATGCTAACTCTGTGTTGTCGTTGGTCATTTTCAGCTCTCAGTCCAAACTAAGGGCGGATTCTCAAAGCCTCCTCACTTGCCATAGGTGTATTGTGTGGATTTCATTGGCCACAATCGACTGTCATTCACAGACGCCCGGCTTCTCTTCACTTGTCAGTGATTGGTGGTTATTAGCAAACTTTAAGGAGAAGGCACCAAGAACATACAACCTTTTCCTTTGGAAGATCCAGCTAAACAGTTTGAAAATTGAAGCCATGGAGGACTTGCCATGTACAGTAGGTCAAGCCACTCCAGCTTCAAAAATGCATCTTTATTTAGAATATATATGTATAATATATATAATAAAAAGGAGCTAACTGTGTCATCATTGTATGCTAATGGAGTGGGAATTGCAATGAATCACCTGCATTTTCAATTTAGGACAAAACGTGTGTAAGAGTCAGTCTCTGAACGTTTAATGTTAATAGCAAATTAACATAAGTGTTGGAGTAATTTGAACAGAATGAAGTTCACATATGTTACAAAACCTAAGAGGATAAGAAATCCAGTCTACTTGTCTCTAGTTTGTTTAGCCAGTAGTTAAGATTTCCCATAAGCTCATCCAGACCTCCTTCTTAAAGGTTCTCCTGGTTTTTGCTTCAGCTCCATGTCTCGGTAGTTTGTTCCAGGTTCCCACAACAAAGTGTTTCCTGGCTTCAGTCCTCAATGCACTTCTCCTTCATTGCCAGTTACATTGTTCATGGAATGTTCTTCACGTTTTGCTCTGTTTCTTGTGCTGCAACAGAATGATCTCAGATCGTTGGATTAGGTGGAAACATGAACAGTTAGAAGATTAGATTACCCGAAGATAAGAGGGTTTATGGGCAGATGCCCAGTGAATGAGTTTTAAGTGTAAGCGATTACAAACAGAAACGTAACTTATACAGTTACAGAAATGTAACTTATATACTTAAGTACTGTAAACAGAACCAGATGAGAAGGTTTTTCCTGCTCATCTGTGCACTTCTGGTGTTTTGTCTGAACTGATTTACTTTGAATCTTATGAGAAGAGTTAAACTGGAGACCCCTGGACTTAGAATGTATTTTTCTATACACATCATACATGTGAATAAACCCTTCTAGGTGATGCATTCTGGAAACCCTCCACAAACGCGGCTACATTGGGGCTCTGAGGATTTGTTTTTCCTAAGCATTGTACCTTGTTCTGGAATATCACAAACTCGATAGCTTTGTGATTCAAAGTAAAAACGAAAAAGAACTAAAGTCGAGAAGTCTGACTTTCTTGTTATATTGTAATATTTATCTGTCAAATCAGCACAAACTGGGATTGAATATGGATGCAGGATTTTTTTTTTTAATCCAGCCCACTTTAACTAAATACAGCAGAAAAATCTGCTGAGCTTTCATGGCAGATATTAGGTTTTCATTGTCACTACGTGAACCCCATTGTGGAATCAGTTCAGAAATAAAAATGCGCAACTCATATAGCTGATGTTCTACACATAGTATGTTTAATTGTTGATTTAGTGCTAATGTGGTGGTGCCCAGCTTGTGTTCTGTCCCACTATGCCAGGAGATCAGGTTTGACTGCCTGTCTGCCTGCTCAGCATCTTTCTGGAGTTATCATGTCCTCTCCAAGTGTATGTTGGCTGTGTAATTTCCAAAGAGTTGAGAAGTAAATGCCATCTGCCTGGTTTAGGCTTACAGGGAGCTACCCAGGTGGATGGGGTTCCAGGCCTTGATTTAACAATGTTATCCTAATGTCTGTCTTTTGCTCCTTCGTGAAAGATTAACTGAAGATTGCCTCTTTCCTCAGTGGCCACTTGGGTCATCCACCACTTCCTCCACGCAGATCTAATGTTCTTTATATTGCCTTGTCCTTTGCTTACACAATCCGCTCCACCTCGCGCCACTTATTTGGGCTCAGAGGCAACACCACTGCACTCACTTTCAACAGCTCTGCTGAGAAATCAGAACCAGGATTCTTCACTCTCCTCTCTCTCTCTTTCTAGCCCCACCCCTTCTCACAGTGTCCCACTCCCCCCAGGTCTGTGCGGGTCCCCACCAGAGATTTTCTGCCAAAAGTGCCGGGCGCTTAAGAGGGTCTCACTATAATGAGCTGTAAGGGACAACTGAAGAAGTAGACTCTAATGTGTTCGGTGTGTTTTTGGTTGAACTTCTCAATTCCAGTCTTCTACAGACAACAAGGAGGCCGCCATCTCTAGTTGTCCAATATGGAGAAAGGGTGTCTAGCTGTTCAAGGACATCAACATGTTAACAATTAATGTGAAAAGGAGGCTTCAGAAGAAGTATTTTAAACGTAAAAATCCCAGACATGACAGGGGTGTCCTTTTGATGCATGGAATAGAAGTTGATGAAGAGCACTGCAAATGGGGGTTTGGAGATCTTGAAGATAAGAGTGACTATATGAACACGGAGGAATATGAGGAGGATTGTGATAGTGGACCTTTAGATTTTACAGTAGGTCTTAAGTTAATGTCTTACATCACCGACGTACAGAAAAACAAAGTGGTATGAATGAAGAAGACGTCAAGCGTGCATCTGTCTGGCAGTGTTTTTGTTCAGATGAAGAGGTTGCTGCATTAGGATTCACGTCAAGTAGATACTTTCCTGTATCGCATAATTCTGTCCCTGAGACGACATGAAGAGGACTGATGAAGCAACGGGTCATCCTGGAGGAGGTAGGTGCTCAAATACAGGAATTAGCCTGAGGCAGTGGGCTGATGGGACTGACCCGACATGGACAGACTTCCTTCATCTCTGAACTCTGGTCTTGTTTTCGTCTGTCTGTTTTGTGCTGACAAGTGAAATCATTCACTTCATGTTTTGTCATGTATGACAGCTGCCAAACAAAACCCAATTATTTGTCTTACAGAAATAAGGATGTAAATATAATTCTACATGCGGGCCTGAGACACTCAGATGTATGCCTAATGTCTGATTCTTACTTCTAACTACAAGAATTTCATCGTTTTTTCAAGTCAGGCCTACAATCACAAGTCCACATCAACAGTCACACTCTTCTGTCAAAGTTCAGTTACATGTGGCCCTTTATAGTGCGAAGCAAACAAAGCCAGTTTCTGTTTAGTGGTCCTACATAGTACTGTTAACCATTTGAACGTTTGTGGCATGAGTTAAATCATATTTTATTGAGCCTGTCAAGGTGCTGCGTGCCAGAAAAACTCAGCCTATGGCCACTATAAAAAAACAAAACAAACATGCTGGCACGCTGGCATGTCTCTGTTACCTACTACAGCGCTGCCATCTAGAGGACAGTTTTGGTGTCAACAGCATGTGCAAAGCAGTGCTACAAAACAGACAGTCCATAGTTGTGTCACATGAAAGTGGTATAAAGCTGCTGATGTTCTGAAACTACTAGATTTGTTACAAAGTGAGCATTTTGATGATCATGACAGTGACAATCAGCTGGATGATGTGGAACCTGTAGGCTCTGGCACTCATGTGGATGGCTGCTTCAAAGCCATTCTTTATTACAATGCGTCCGACTTCTTATGACATGGACGTTCTGCCGGCCGCACACAATCACCAGTATCTATCTATCTATCTATCTATCTATCTATCTATCTATCTATCTATCTATCTATCTATCTATCTATCTATCTATCTATCTATCTATCTATCTATCTATCTATCTATCTATCTATCTATCTATCTATCTATCTATCTATCTATCTATCTATCTATCTATCTATCTATCTATCTATCTATCAGTGACTCAGAGTGGACCCTGTAGCACAGAACTCAGACTGTGAGCACACTGACTATTAAGCTTCACTGAATTATAGTTTTCAGTGATAAAGGAAACATCCAGAAGGATCTGGACAATTCTAAGCTTGATTCTGCCAAATATGACACTCTCATCATCTTTGGCAATAATTCCATACTGTACATGTTCTTTTTGTAATGTGTGCCCTTGAGAGTGACTTCATTTGATGACACAGTATCCTCTGGTTGAAAACTGAAACTGGCGACTGACCGCTTAATCTTTTCAAAAAAGTCGTGGAAAAACTCTGTTACCTTAAACACTTCAAAAAATGGGGGGAATCAGCTGCCTTCGCTCAAGCTGGCCTGCAAGAGCTGGTGACGTTCTGCTAGCATTCCACACAAACACTTTGTGTTATACAATCTCCTTGAGCATTTCTTAAAATAATAGTGCTTGCTCTCAAATCGCAGACCTCAAAAACATATTAGTGGACCCAAACGAAAAAAAACTCAGGGTAGTGATATAAATAATAGTCCTTGGGTTTGAGGGGAAAACCTGGAAAATTATCTTTTTTGAAAAAAAACATAGTCATTGATAAGTATGTGCAAGAAAGAAAGCTATTTGACCAGTAGAAACTTCCGGAGCACAGAGAATTTCAACCATTTCTCTGAGCTGTACGATAAGCTTCCAGACCTCATTATCAGCAGAAGAATCAATCTTGTTACCAATAAGCAGGGGCAGTAACCTCAGACAGCTCCAGTTCTGTGCAGCATTCACTCCTTACTTTTCACTACCTGGAGCCACCTGTTGAAGGTTTGTCATTCCTGTCAGTTACAAGATACTGAAATGGATTCTACTGTTGATTCAAATCTGAATAAGTGAAATGTTTCTCTTCATTCACAAGATTACTCAACATTCACGCTAGATCATTAGACACTGCTCCTTCAAACAGGTCAGGACCAAAGCATGGCGGTAAAGTAGACTGACGAGCAAGGAAGTACGTAAGTTGATTAAGAACAGAGTCAAATTTCATCCCATTGTTTTGTTTGTCCAGGCCAAATGAGTTTTGTACGACTCTCCTGTTCTTAAGGGAGCCTTTGACAATGGTGAAGACAAAAATGTGTTTCTGTTAATTTCACAAAACTGGCCAAAATGTGAGTTCTTACTGAAATTTTCAACAAACCTTCCAATACTGCCTGAGCCAAGACTGTCACCTGCAATTGCGCACACACTGGCCTTGAACATATGCTTGCCACAATCAATTCCATTGTCCTCTAGGTCAGTGGTCCCCAACCTTTTTGACACCAAGGACTGCTTTTATAGAGCAAATTTTTTCTGGGATTGGTGGGATGGGGGGATTCGGGGCAGGTTCATAGGGCACTTTTATACACAGTATACATTACTATTATTATTAAGTTATAATATCATAATCGAAATTATACAACTTACCATAATGCAGAATCAGTGGGAACCCTGAGCTTGTTTTCCTGCAACCAGACGATCCCATCTGGGCAGGATGGAAGACAGTGACACGCGAAGTGTGTTGCTTATGGTCAGTCTACTCTGTAATCTCGTTTTGGTTGCTGCCACTGCAGAAAATGCAGCCTCACAAAGATGAGATGTTGGAAACAGAAGCAGACTTCTTAGTGCTTTTGCGGCAACCTCAGGATATTCTGCCTTGACTTTAATCCAAAACTTATGGAAATTTGAAGTTGTTTCAAACATACTTTTAAGGCCACCATCATTTGCAGCCTCAAGCAGTTGATTCTCTTCAAGCACAGACAAAGTTGATTCACCTGGCTTATTCACAAATGAATCACGGATCCATTCCTTCCCATTTGGGGGACTTTTGTGGTTGGGAAATAATGCTCAAACTCTATCTCCTCATGTCTACAAGTTATGCTGATGAGCATTATTCTCAGCATTTCCTTGTGATAATACACTTTCAGGGTCTGAATGATGCCCAAACCCAATGGTTGAAGCACTGCCGTTCAATTGGGTGGGACGAATTCAACACAAACATTATCTAAATGTGGAAGCATGTTGTGGGCAGCACAGTTATCAATCAGGAGCCGAATCATCCTTTTCTTCTTCTTCATATTGTGAATTTTTCAAACTCTTTAGGGATCCCCCCTACCCACCAGGAACATCACACTGATGTCCGTGCCAATGCGCAGTTGCCGCGTCTGTGTAAGACTGTTTGTCTGTTGCCAGGGCAGGGCAACAGCAGGCTCATAGTGATGCAGTGAAGCGCCACAGAAGAGAATCCTAAAAGATCAAGGTCACAATAAAAGTCCCTGTTTTACACCCAAAAACATGAAGCTGAGTCTCAGTACTTCAGCAAAACCAGCTTTACTCATCGTGAAACAGGAACAGCACAGTTATTTATTGTAGCGTGATCTGCCACTCTCCTATGCACAGACACAGCAGTCAGGCAGGATTGTGACTAGGTTAGTGGCCAAGTAATTCTGTTCCTTGCATTTACAATGTATGTGCTCCTAACCTTGCATCATTCATCGAGATCTTTTCTGTTTGCTTCGGTGAAGAGCCGCAGCAGAGTTGTGAACCTGCTGTTGCCCCGGCAATGGATAAACAGTCTTCCACAGATGCAGTGATCGCACTTCGGGATGCTCTTCGGCATGTTGTCCAGTTGTCAAAGGTCCCACGAGAGTTTAGAAACCTCACATTTTCTTGAATGAGTGCAGCAGTAATAGGAATGTTTCTTGAACGAGCGTCACTGAACCACTTAAAAACTGTCTTCTCGGAGTGTTCAAATGCAGCAGTTTGTATACGTTTGTAACCTGAGATTTTTCTTCTTTTGTTCCCTGGTCTTTCAAGAAAGTTGACAGTGTTGATGGCGAAATTCCAGATTCACAGGCAACTTCATTTTTCTTTTTGCTGCAATCGAGAGCTGCAAAAATTATAATTTTTTTTCTAGTATGAACTTTTATCATTTTTTTTTTGTGTCTGCCATTTCTATAGGAGGGTGACAATGAATTAAATTTCAATGGTTGTTTTTCAAATGTTGACAAGCAATAAGCAAAAGGTATCACTGAAAACCACTGAAAACAAAAATAGCAAAAATAGCAAAAAAAACAGTACGAGAAAAGTTCAAAGAAAGAATTAAAAAAAAAAAAATGTTTCTGTTTGGGGATCCTTGCGCAAATGTGAACGACAGACCTGCGACCACAGAACTAACTGCTCTGTGGATGATTCATTCAAGCATTTCAAGTTCACTTCGTTGTAATGAAGGTATCTGCTGAATGTACTTCGTAGTAACGAGATTTCTATAGATTCGTGTCATATGGGGAAATACTTCATTGTGATACTCTCTCACCTCGATCCCTCTCCTTTCTCTGCGCCGCTACAAAGCCCCGCCCGCCTAGCATTCTGAAAAGTATCCTCAGTGAACGGGACAGCCATTTTGCTGTAGCGTTTCACTGAATGTGTCTCCATTGCCAGGAGTTCTCTTGCGGCCCGGCTGTCAGACGGCAACGGACCGGGGGTTAGGGACCTCCGCTCTAGGTCTTTGAGATCTGTAATCACTGCACCAAACATCTCTTTCTGACCAAAGTATGTATAATCTTTTTCTTTACAAAGTAAGACCAGCTGCATATGATCAACACTTGATCGATTATGTGGAAGGACCTCAGCTAGAGTGAGATAAACAGCCAGCAGCTTCTGTATTTTCCTTCCACATCTAAATGGGATCACGACTTCAAAAAGAGTTTTTGAAAAGAATGAGAGCTAAAGATGTAGTTTGCTCAGTTGATTTAGTTTAGTTCAGTTTGCAGCAAAGTATTTTCTTTGATGAATATCCATCCCATATATCCTGTAAAACATCCTTAGATGTGGTACAGCAATGGGGCTTGTCGTATTGTTTACAGAAGTCTTGACACTGAAACATGGATTTTAGTGTTTCGTTCAGAGGAAAAGCAAGCAGAGCATTCCTCCTCTGTTTCATTTTGACCAAGGCATTTTGGCAGTGGCTCAACATATGTAAAGTTTTCTGTAAAAATCTTTCTCATCTCTGGTCAATTTTTAATGTGCAGTTGGTGAGTTTTAAAGAGATCTTCAGTTTTTTAAATGAGACAATAAACCAGTGAAGCTGTAACATCTTCTTCTCCTTCTCCTTCTTCTACACATGCTCAGACCATCTCAATCTGGCCTCCATCAGTTGGTCACCCAACTGTTGTTCCTGTGTTCTCTTTCTAATATTCTCATTCCAAATCCTGTGTTCCCTCGTTACTCTGTATGAAAAATTTCTGTCTCTTCTGCCTCCACACCTCCTGGCAAGTGTCGTCCTCTCCCCCCCAACTCTGGCTCATGGAGCAGTGGCAGTGGACTTCTTTTATCCTACACATGGGAATACTTATGGTGGCCTGTTAGCATGTTCCAGAAGCACTTCCTGATGAGGCAGAAGCCCAAAATAGTAGGGCTCCACAGTCCCTGCAGCACCCCCTGGTCGTACCTACAAAACCAAATAGGGCTGTGCCAAACTCCAACCCATTATACCCATTGGTAATATGAGGCACCTATGTAACCCAGGTAGGCTGCCATCTAGCACTCTGGGGGAGATAATGCTTTGCTTCCAATAAGCAGGCATCCCAGCTAGGTAAGGGTGCTGTCTGTCTGCCACACACGTCAGCCTAAAAAGCCAGTGTGAGTTGGGTGGTGGCCGAAGGCAGGGACCTTGGCTGTCCGATCCTCGGCTACAGAAACTGGCTCTTGGGACATGGAATGTCACCTCTCTGAAGGGGAAGGAGCCTGAGCTAGTGCGCCAGGTTGAGAGGTTCCGGCTAGATATAGTAGGACTCACCTCAACGCACAGCTTGCACTCTGGAACCAATCTCCTTGAGAGGGGCTGGACTCTCTACCACTCTGGAGTTGCCACCGGTGCGAGGCACCGAGCCGGTGTGGGCATACTTATTGCCCCCCAACTTGGAGCCTGTACATTGGGGTTTACCCCAGGTGGACAAGAGGATGGCCTCCCTCCACTTAGGGTGGGGTGATGGGTCCTGACTGTTGTTTGTGCGTATGTGCCGAACGGCAGTTTGGAGTATCCACCCTTCTTGGAGTCCCTGGAGGGGGTGCTAGAGGGCATACCTTCTGGGATTCCCTCGCTTTGCTGGGAGACTTCAATGCTCACGTGGGCAATGACAGTGAGACCTGGAAGGGCGTGATTGGTAGGAATGGCCCCCCCGATCTGAACCTGAGCAACGTTTTGTTATTGGACTTCTGTGCTCATCACGGATTGTCCATAACGAACACCATGTTCAAGCATAGGGGTGTTCATATGTGCACTTGGCACCAGGACACCCTAGGCCTCGATGATCGACTTTGTGGTCATGTCATCGGACTTGCAGCCACATGTCTTGGACACTCGGGTGAAGAGAGGGGCGGAGCTGTAAACTGATCACCACCTGGTGTTGAGTTGGCTTCGATGGTGGGGGAAGATACCGGTCAGGCCTGGTAGGCCCAAACATGTTGTGAGGGTCTGCTGGGAACATTTCGCAGAGTCCCCTGTCAGAAGTAGCTTCAACTCCCACCGGCAGAACTTCAACCACGTCCTGAGGGAGGTGGGGGACATTGAGTCCGAATGGGCCATGTTCCGTGCCTCTATTGTTGAGGTGGCTGACCAGAGCTGTGGCCGTAAGGTGGTCGGTGCCTGTCGTGGCGGCAATCCCCGAACCCATTGGTGGGCACCGGGGGTAAGGGATGCCGTCAAGCTCAAGAAGGAGTCCTATAGGCCTTTTGTCCTGTGGGTCTCTGGAGGCAGCTGATAGGTACCGCAGGCCAAGCGAATGCGGCTTCGTTGTTGCTGAGGCAAAAACTCGGGCGTGGGAGGAGTTTGGAGAGGCCATGGAGAACGACTTTCGGACGGCTTCGAGGAGATTCTGGTCCACCGTCCGGCGTCTCAGGAGGGGGAAGCAGTGCAGTGTCAACACCGTATATGGTGGGGATGGTGCGCTGCTGACCTCGACTTGGGACGCTAGGGTCGGTGGGGGAGTACTTCGAAGACCTCCTCAATTCCACTAACATGCCTTCCAATGAGGAAGCAGAGCCTGGGGACTCTGAGGTGGGCTCTCCCATCTCTGGGACTGAAGTCACCGAGGTGGTCAAAAAACTCCTTGGTGGCAGGGCCCGGGGTGGATGAGATCGCCCGAGTTCCTCAAGGCTCTGGATGTTGTAGGACTGTCTTGGTTGACATGTCTCTGTAACATCGCATGGACATCGGGGACAGTGCCACTGGATTGGCAGACCGGGGTGGTGGTCCCCTCTTTAAAAAGGGGGACCGGAGGGTGTGTTCCAAATACAGAGGGATCACACTCCTCATCCTCCCTGGAAAAGTCTATTCGGGGGTCCTGGAGAGGAGGGTCCGTTGTTAAGTCGAACCTCGGATTCAGGAGGAACAGTGTGGTTTTCGTCCTGGCCGTGGAACAGTGGACCAGCTCTACACCCTTAGCAGGGTCCTAGAGGGTGCATGGGAGTTTGCCCAGCCAGTCTACATGTGTTTTGTGGACTTGGAAAAGGCGTTCGACCTTGTCCCTCGGGGAAACCTGTGGGGGATGCTCCAGGAGTATGGGGTACCGAACCCCCTGATAAGAGCTGTTCGGTCCCTGTACAACCGGTGTCAGAGCTTGGTCCGCATTGCCGGCAGTAAGTCAAACTCGTTTCCAGTGAGAGTTGGACTCCGCCAGGGCTGCCCTTTGTCACCGATTCTGTTCATAGCTTTTATGGACAGAATTTCTAGACGCAGCCAGGGTGTTGAGGGGGTCCGGTGTGGCGGACTCAGGATTGGGTCACTGCTTTTTGCAGATGATGTTGTCCTGTTTGCTTCATCAGGCCGTGATCTTCAGCTCTCTCTGGATCAGTTCGCAGCTGAGTGTGAAGCGGCTGGGATGAGAATCAGCACCTCCAAATCCGAGACCATGGTCCTCAGCCGGAAATGGGTGGAGTGCCCTCCCAGGGTTGGGGGCGAGATCCTGCCCCAAGTGGAGGAGTTCAAGAATCTCGGGGTCTTGTTCACGAGTGAAGGAAGAATGGAGCGTGAGATCGACAGGCGGATCGGTGTGGCATCCGCAGTGATGCGGGCTCTGCATCGGTCTGTCGTGGTGAAAAAGGAGCTGAGCCGTAAGGCAAAGCTCTCAATTTACCAGTCGATCTACGCTCCTACCCTCACCTATGGTCATGAGCTATGGGTAAGAAAACGAAAAGAACGAGATCGCGAATACAAGCGGCTGAAATGAGTTTCCTCCGCAGGGTGTCTGGGCTTTCCCTGAAAGATACGGTGAGAAGCTCAGAGTAGAGCCGCTGCTCCTCCGGAATCGAAAGGAGTCAGATGAGGTGGCTTGGGCATCTGATCAGGATACCCCCTGGTCGCTGCCCTGGTAAGGTGTTCTGGGCACGTCCAACCAGGAGGAGGCCCCGGGGAAGACCCAGGACATGCTGGAGAGACTTTGTCTCCCAGCTGGCCTGGGAACGCCTTGGGATTCTCCCGGAAGAGCTGGAAGAAGTGGCCAGTGAGAGGGAAGTCTGGGCATCTCTGCTCAAGCTGCTGCCCCCACGACCAGACCTCGGATAAGTGGAAGAGGATGGATGGATGGATGTAAGTAATGGTTTTAGATTTTGCACACTTAGGGTGATGTCACATTAGACAAATTACTTAGTGATTTTAAGTTCCTCCTTCATATGCTCCTGTTTCTTAACATAATCATGAGGCCTGATTTGTATAGCCTTCCTTAACATTAACTGATAACACAACTCTGGGAGTCAAAAGAGTGAATACTGTCGTCACACAACTGTGAAAGTGGTCTCCGTCTTCTAGCCTGTTGGACCCTCCTTTCATTCCAAAAACCAAATTTGATATGAAAGTGATGAGTTACTGTCAACTTGCCATGAAATGTCTGACTTGACCTCAGCTTTAACTAAGAGGGTGTTATAAAACTCAAATGCCTTTAGATCTGAAAGATGCCGTTTTAATTGAATTGAATCCTGTTCTTTCTACAGAGACAAAGAAAAATCTGCCATTTCCTGTGACGTTAACATGGATGTGAAAGTCGAGACGTGTGAGGCTGACATGAGTGTCATGGAGGAAAGAATCGTAAATGTTAAGGAGGAGGAGGAGGACCCTGAACTGGGGTCAGTGACTGTAAAACAGGAGAATGAAGAGGAGTGTGTCAGCACTGAGATGCACAGCTATAGAAGTATGGAGAGTGCTGAGGAAGATGACCTTCCTTATGGACATCAAGATGGAGCAGAGACCGGGTTGGTTTCTCCTTATGGCACACACTCTTCATTTCCAGAGTCTTCTATCAATGTAAAATATGAATCATTACCGACTGATAAACAGTATGAAGGATTGTTTTCTCCTGGAACTGAGGAAGGTCAGCCATCACCTAAGATGTCATCTACAACAAGTGAGTGAAGAATATAAATTGGTGTACATGAATGTTTTAGGGTCAGGGTTATGGGCCTGAAAGGGCTGTCTTGTGCTTTCTTTAAGAGAAAGTTAGACAAATTTCAAGCGATGTTAAACACACAATAAAGCACAGCAGTTTCACTGTATTATACAGGTGTAGGAATTTGCTGATCTTCCATTACAGTGTGTAGTAACATTTTGCAAACGCTCTAAACCTGTCCTTAGTAAAAATAGTGTTAAACAAATGTACAGTTGCAAGAAAGTTTCTGAATCCATTGGAATTCCATTTATTTCTGCGATAATTCCTCCTAAGAGTGTGGTCTGATCTTCAAATTAAGTCTCAAAAACAGACAAACACAATCGTCTTAAGCTAATAACAAGCGATTAGACTTCTCGTCATTCCTGAGTGCAGTGTTTAAACATGAACAGTTCAGTTTGCGACCCCTGTCTCTACTAACCTGTTGATCCTCGTGAAGCTCTAATTGACTCCACCAAACATTTCCTGAAGGTTCAATTGAAGTCCATTCCTTCTTTCCAAAGCGCTCCGTTCCTTGACATGTCTGGAATTCCATGAATGATCAGCTGACTTCAGGTAAAGCTCTGGATTCTGATTGGCCAGTCCAGAACATCCGTTTTCTTCTGTTTAAGCCTTTCACTTGTAGATTTCGTTCTTTGCTTCTACTCATTGTCTTATTTCATCACCGAACATCAACTAAGCTTTCTCTTTCCCGACATTCTCTATTTAGGTTTCCTCATAACAATTTTTATTTCAGTGTTATGTTGATGATGGCATCCTGTCCATGTCCTACAGAAACGTCTACCATGTGGTGTCCACATTCATTCAAACCTCTGTGCTCTTGGACCTCTAAAGCAATGTGCAATGAGGACACAAATGTGGTGAAAAACGTGAAAACGTGTATGCCCAAGAAAACCAGATTTATAAACCTGGTGTGTGTATGCACATTTCTACACTATCACAATCACTTTGTTCATATGCATATGTGAGCGTGCCTCGAATTGTCATCCTGAAGCCGTCACACATGCAGCATGCTAGTCCACCTCAAACATATACACTCATCAACATTAACACATTATAATAACACATTATAATAAAGGCCCAGTGAAATTAATTCTTACACTTGTCATGCTATGTCGTTTTGTTGGTGGTCACTGCATTAATACTTTACTTTGTTCATTCCTCTGGTTTGCTTTACTGATTTAAATAAGTTATTTTCGTATACATTTTGGAGTTGGGGGCCATGTGACACTCGGTGGAGTGTGGCTGCGTACTGTGTGTGTACTCCACTCCACAACTGCTCTTTTTACAAATGAATCTCAAATTTCTCATCAGGGTCTCAACATACCTTTGTGGTTGTTGGTGTGACTGTTGAGGTCAGAAAATACACCCTGGTTCCTTGTCATTCTAAGTCAGTGAAGATGGAGTCCGATTGAGGCCGGCATGGCGGCAGATACCTCTGGAGCAGTTTCCATTGTTGATCAGTTGAAGGCCTTTACACTGCAGCAAAATGCAGTTCAAACTGTGATGTTGGACTCGCCAATACAGAGAGGTTTTCCTGACATTTATAGACAGATAGATAGAACTTTATTTGTCCTCAGGGGAAAATTTGGCTTCTTAGAGGAAGCTCTTTAAATAAATAAATATCTCTATTATAATAAAAAACCCTGGGTCGAGATGTGATCTTCTCAGAAAGACACTTTAACGTCCCGCTGGACAAGGCAGTGAGACAAAAGGACAGCTGCTGTACAGGCATTTAAATGAAAAAGAAGCAGAACACGCAGCTCGGCAGCAGCAGCAGACAGACAGCAGCTGATCCGACTGCATCTCCTTAGCGTGTGCTCAGCACCTCAACCTTACAACGTGAGTGGCACGAAGTGGCTGTAGCATAGCACCCGCCGGGTGTGTTGGGGGATGGGGCGAGCGATAATAAATAAATAAACATACTTTGGTCTGAACACACACTGGAATTACTACAGAGACAGAAAATTTCAAAAGAATGAAAAGTTCCGACATGGCTGTCACAGACACAGTGATATAATTGTGATGCATTATGCAGGTGTATTGCTGTTGGTATATAGGAGCCGCAGTCGTGTTTCTTGACACACTTCTGCTGAATGATTCGTTGACTAAAAGTCCTCGGTGTCCGTGCATCACAGAGAGAGGATGTGCAGCATTGTTCCTAATGGCACTCAGTTTTGTTTTAATCCTCTCCTTTGCTACGACCTCCATGGCATTCAGAGTGTGCCCAATAACTGAGTCTGCCGTTTTAATTAGTCTTTTGATTCAGTGGGCCTCTCTTCAAGTGATGTTACCTTACCAGCCCAACACAGCACAGAATAGGAAATCACGCTGGCCATCACAGAGTTGTGTCACTTCCCACATTAAAGGAACACTGTCTCCTAAGTAAAAGAGTCTGTTCTGCCACTTCTTATAGAGTTCTTCTGCGTTCTGAGACCAGTTTGACCTGTCATTAATGTGGACCCCCATGTACTTGTAGGAGTGGACAAACCTCTACATCCACTCCTTGAATAGTGACCAGACTTAGGGGCCATTTGGTACAGAAGTCAGTAATCAGTTCCTTCATTTTGCTGACGTTATGTTGCAGACAATTCTCTGGGTTGCACCAAGAAACAAACTTGACTCGTCTCCTCTGTCTCATCCCCCTTATCAATACACCCAATGCCTGTCATTTTGTCACTGAATATTGTGTTAAAAAACAGTCACTGATTATGTCCAAACACTCCTGGTTTTGTGCTCTGCTATTTGTAAGGTTATCCCAGTTAATATTTGGGTAGTTAAAGTCCCCCAAGACTGTAATATCCCCCTGTAAACCTGCTCTTTTAATATTACTAAAGAGATGTACTTTTACATTACACACTCCTAAAAGAAGACTTCATTCCCTAATGTTTTACAGATAGTGCCACATGTCCTCTCTAAGGCAGGCTCATCATCCACCTGAAGAGGACTTGCATTTAAATTCTGTTTGACGTGAACAGATTCTGTTACAGAATGGTCTAAAAAATCAGGAGAGACATCTGTTTAATAAACAACTGAATTTACTTAACGGTGCTGATCAATGCATACTTTTACTCTGATTGGATTGTTGACTTACACCCAAATAAGTTATCGAAATAAAAGTCTATTCCAGGACACTCTTGTTCTTCGCAGATGTCTTAGGTTCAGCTATTATTACCCTTGAAGTCTCTGTGTATGTGGCAACTGTCACGTCGTTTTGTCTACAGGACAGTTTGCTGATCTCTTCATCATCTCCTGGGACATCCTTGTCTTTTATTTACTTAACCATTTCAGGCGTCTCTTCATGACATTTGCAAAACAAATGCTTATATATTTCGATGTGCAAACCAAAATGCTTAATTATTGTTAACTCCGAATTATTTTCTCACACTACATAGAACTTTTAGTCCACCAGCACAGGCAAGAACTTGAAAGAAAGCCCCTTGGAAAAGTGACACAAGTCATGACAATACATGTGTGTATAATATATAATAATAAAGAGGAACACATTAGATAGATTCAGGTGCACACTTCAATAATTCATTGATTTGGACCTCATTATTATTTTTATTATAATGGTGTGTGCGCTTTTCCACTAGTGAGATGTTACACATACTAAATGTTTTATGTTTTACGGTGTGACAGTACACTAGATATACTCCTTATAAAACCAGAGACGTCTGCTCTGGTCCTCGTCCTACAGATGTTTGAAGTTATACTGAGTGCACTAAAGGTCAGTTTGCGTTCAACGGCCCTGTAGGACCATCCATGACATGGCCATTACTGGAAAATCTGATGAAGGAAGGAACTTCTATTGTTAAAGGTCAACACAGACCCCTTGGTATTTACTGACAACCGTAGCACCACAAAAAACAAAAGGTCAACTCACTACAGCGAATGCTTGACGTTAACACAAACCGTTTACATCAGTTTGATTTGTTTTAACCTGAATCCATGTAAAATGCATTGTTTCAGTGACACTACAGTAGATGACGTTCTTTAGGCTTCCCAAACATCATCATCGGCACAAGCGTCTGACCTCATGTGTGACACACGGCACCGGTAGGCTCATTTGAGGCCGACTGTGTAAAACACAAATCATTCACAGCGTCAGAGCACAGGGCAGTCCTGTTAAATGACACTGATGTGTGTGGCCAGTCGCATTGTGCAGTCAGCCATTCTGATGAGGGCAAACCAATCAGCTGGAGTGGCATTAGGGCACCACACCTGTGGCAGAAACTGGAGCTTCCTTTCTGGTCGTGTCTTGAATCCAGAAAGTGATTCATGAAAAGAGTTCTTATTATATCTGGTTATTTTTATTTTATCGCCATGCCATTATTATTTAGTTGTGTATCCAGTGCTGCCATCCTGTGGCTACATTACTAACTGCAATGTGAGGTTTCTTGGGTCATGGCCCCTCAGTCGCTGTTGTTATTACCATGACTGTATAAAATACATAACTGGATTTCCTCATGAATAATTCACTGCCCAAAGTTGTGGACACCTTTAAAGAATTCCATTATGTGCTACTTTTTCATTCTCTTTACGATTTTGTCTCTTCCTTGGGTTTTCTTTGCAGTCACTTTTCCATCACTTCACTGCAGGTTTCCTGTGCTTCTCTCTGAAGTTCCAGGTTCAGTAACTCTTCAGTAACTCTGTTGTCACCTTGTTTGTGTCATAACAGATTGCTAAATGAACATCACATGTCTGCCTATAAAGGAAACTTCTAGTCACGTTCCTGTATGTAGTTTGCACTTGTCACATTGTCACTGAATACGTCATTGTTTTAAGTGTTTGAGGTCTGGCATTCTAACATACTACATTTACAACCAAACTGGATGTCAAAGAAAACTTTTTCTACTATTTAAATGATGATATTTAATCATGCAATGCAGAAATTCAGAACAGTGATGTCCTCGGGCATTGGTCTCCTATTCATTATCTCATAAGTTCTCACTCTTTCTTAATAGCGGACATATTATAGTCCTGTTATTACAGATCAGGTGTTGTTTCCAGTCCAACTGCTAAAAAGACAACCACTGTGCCTGTTACATGTTCTTATGTCCCATGATACACCCTGCATCCCATCACTTAAAGTCACAGATACTTCACCTACAGATACTGCCCTCTCGTCTGTGTAGTTCTGAGCCCTCACAGATGTGCTCAGTGATCTGCTCTCTGGGATGCTTACATTTTACAGCTGCACACAAACTTAATGGACTGCCTCAGTCCGTCTTGAGCTGACGGTGAACACTTTGTGAAGTTGATTGGGCCTCAATTTAAAAGCAAGGCTAATTCAAGCAAGACTTAATCAGCTAAGTCTCAGCTTCATAAACGCTCTTCTTAGACTACACTGGGAATGGAACTGAAGGGAGAGGCAGCCATTGTGCCTCCTACCTCATGTTAAAGTTGTATTTATTTAAAAATATTCCAATTCTTTGTTTCATTGCAGATTTACGTTTGAATGTCAGCTTCTCACCATCTTCATCTGCTCAGCCCTATCTTGAGTGCCAACAGCAGCAGAACAAAAAGGACAAAAAAAAAATGAAGAAATCAACAAGAGGATCGGAGAATTTGATGACAGCCTCTTTCCAGTGTAGGTCTCTTTCTGAGAGAAAAGCTGTCAAAACTGACCAAGAACAAGGGAACAACATGGATCAAGTGGCCTTGTGTGCTGCTGCTGCTGGTGAGGGTGGAAAAACTGTTAAAAACAAGTTGGTCTGTCAGGATAACAAGTCAGTGCATTCAAATCCAAGGTCATACTGCTGTTCTGAATGTGGGAAAATATTTAGACAGAGTGGCCATCTTAAGATACACAAGAGAATTCATACTGGAGAAAAGCCGTACTGCTGTTCAGAATGTGGGAAAATATTTAGACAGAGTGGCCATCTTCAGAAACACAATAGAATTCATACTGGAAAGAAGGCCGAGAAGGAGTGTGTTACTGGGAAGAAGAAGTAGAAGAAGGAAAAACGGAGAGGGGAAGAATTCAAAAAGTAACCTTTCTAATTACTCAAGTCTCGATCAGTACCTTCACGTTGTGGGCTTCATTGTAAAAGATCAATACCAAATCTCATCAAGGCAAAATTACTAATACAGCATGAAAGGACCCCAAAACGTAACTCATGGCTGCATGTCTCCTAGGACAGAAGGGTACCCAACACTTGCCTTGGCACTAGGGTAGGTGATGGTGCTGATTTTGATCTAGTGAAGATCTCCAGGGTGGCATCAGATGGAGCCTCGCACAACACCCACCCCACCACACACAGTGGAACAGAACAGACCACAAAAACTTACCTTGAGCAAGAAATTAAGAGGAATGGACACAGTGAAGATAAAGAGCAGATCATGTACTGCTAGTTTTATGCAACACATTTTGCTTTGGAGGCCCGTCTTTACACCCGTCGAGTGTCAGACCTGCACTCCTAACTCTGTTCCTGATTCGACCATTAGATTACATTGTTTTGCTTAATTATTAGCATGCAGTTCACTCTTTAAGATCATAAAATGTGGGCAAATGTTTTAAAAAATACACTGGAAAAAGCTAATATGGTGTTATGAATAAAATACTCCTCTTAGTTTATAGATATATACATATTTCTCCGATAAATACCAAACTTTTGTTCATTCTGTATATGCAAGAAAACCTCAGTAATTATCCATTATATCAGAAATATTCACTAAATTCTACTGAAAGAAGGCGCTATTCTCTCTGTTCCTAATGGATGAATTTATCTGCTGTATCATAAAAACATAAATAAGGCGAAAACTGTCAGAATAATTACACAGCCGTCTCATTAAGTTTAAAGGCTGAATGACTAATAAAATATTTCTGTGTATTAACTAGTATGGATCAAGATTCATTTTGTATAGGGTATCTTAGTTACTTCAACTAGCAAGATGTCCTATTTAAACATTAGTGACCAAGAGGTAAGCATTTATGAAAACTGGAGAGTCTAGTTACTGTTATACTTATCAAGGTATAAAAATCTGAGAGAACCAATTTTAGAGGTCAGACTGGGTACAAAATTCTACTGAGAAAGTGGACCGGACGGAAACGGCCTAAGCCAATGAATTTTGAAAGGGTTGTTCAAGGTGGGAAATTCAAAAATAAGACCACCTCACTCTCCTGAATTCCTTCAGACTGATGTTCTACTCTAACGAATGTTGTTCTCTGACTTCACATTAAGTATCATTTTGACATTTGTCATAACTAACTTCCATAACATTTTTCATCAGCTTACAATGGTAGGCTCTTTATTTTGATAGCCACAATTCATCTTCCTAATGTCAGTCTTGTTGGGATCCACAAGTTCTTCCATCTTGAGTATTTTCAATAAGAGAATGAAAATTCAAAACACATTAAGTGTTACTGCCGTGTTCACAAGTCATTTTCCTCCTTTTTGAATGTGACATGACCAGCAGATAATCTGCCACTTCACCGACACACTGACCTCGGTTTGATTCCTGTGTCCGCTTGTTATCTGTGTGAAGTCTGCAGGTCCCCCCTCTGCTGGTGTGTGTTGTACTTTGGTTTTCCTCTCACATTCCCTGAAGATGTGCAGGTTAAGTAAATCAGCTGTTCCTCATTGACCCCGTGTGAGTGTTGGTGGATGCCAGAGTGGGCTCTCTGATGGACTGATCTCCTGTCCTGGTTGTCTCCCGTCTTTTGTCCGGCACTGAAAAGAGAGGCTCCGGCTTTGTGACCCTGAATTGAACCGAGCACATTTGACTGTGTATGTACCTATATTCATAGGTGAATTATACTATCACAAATGAGATAACTCAGTCTTTAATGGGTAATAGTGCATAATTAATTGTTATTATACAGGATAGTCTGCAGTAATGTCCTGTGAAGTTTAATGTTATAACTTGACAGCCACTGGTGGCTGATGACTATCCGTTCATCGACAATCTTCTTCTTCCTCTTCATCTCTTCCCACTTTCTATGAGGGGTCGATGTACCTGATGGACCCTTTCCACCCACCTCAGGCCAGCACCTTCTCCCCAGTCTGATCCTTTTCCTTCAACACTGAGGGGCACAAAATCCCAGCTAGTGCTGGTCCAAGAGAGGGTCAGCGTGAAGAAGGGCATCTGGCTGTAAAACATTACGCCTAAACCTTTAAAGGTGGAATCTGTTCGTCAACGATACAGATCTGTAATTTATATTAGTGACAAGTGCAGGGAGAAGCACAGCGACACTACCTGAAATCCTGGAGGGCCGCCAATTTAGGCCCCACTCCACTATAAAGCTTAAAGAAATTGTAGGTCAGGAAATGTGGCCCATTTCCATTTGTTTTGATTATAATTACTCTCATTTACAAAAACCTGTCCGTGTTATTTATCAAGCTTACTTTTACAAATATCTTGCCCTAGCAAAGAGTCGTACCTACCAACGTAGCTCTTTTGATGTTCAAGTGTTCAGGTCTGCAATGATCTGGACTCAATCCATCTAAAAGGTTCTGTGTGGGTGACAAAAGAAGTAGACTGTCATTGCTTTATCAGAAAACCAACAGCATTCATTGGAGCAGCGTTTAGGGAGATATAAACAGACTGTCATATATTTATGTTTCGTGTTAAGTTCATAATCAGACAGCGGCTTACAGTAAACTAGTTATTCACAAATATTTAAAGAAGCACACAAAAGCAAGAAACAACATTCTGAAGAGAACAATCAATGGAATATGTTACAAAAGCAGAACATTTAACAACACCACTGCACTTTTTCTTCTTTTGGCTGCTCCCACTTAGGTGTCACCACAGTGAATCATCCGCCTCCATATGTCCTTGTCGTTTACGTCATTTCCTGCCACACCAACTGTCCTCATGTCCTCCCTCAGCACATCCATAAAACTCATTTTCCTCTTGCCTGGCCGTTCATTCCTCAACATTTTTTTCTCTTCTCTTCACGTTCCCAAACCATCTCAATCAGGGTTGGTCACCAAACTCTCGTACCTGTGTTGTCCTCCCAAATTTACTCATTCCTAATCCTGTGTACCCTTGTTACTCCGAGTTGCAACTCTAGCATCTTCAGCTCTGCCCCTTCCAGCTCTGTCTCCCGTCTTCTTCTCACTTTTGCTGTCTCCAAACCACACAGCACTGCTGGTCGTACTACCATTTTATAGACCTTCCCTCTCGCTTTTGCAGGGACTCTTCTATCACAAACCACTCCAACCAGTCCACCCTGCCTGCAGTCTCTTCTTCACCTCGCTGCCGCACACTCTGTTGCTTTGGACTGGTGAACCCAAGTATTTATCTGCCTTCACCACCTCTGCTACTTGCATTTGCACCCTTTCACCACCTTCCCCTCATTCCCAGTCTCTGTGATGACAATACCAGTTTACTCACTGTATACGATCGATGGGCAACTTCTTGATTGATACACTACAGTTTAAATATTTTCTGTCACTATTAGCATTTATATATTTTATATCCTAATACAGAAGATGAAACAAAATCATCCACTTAAATAAAGAAGGTACTTTGGGTTAAAAAGTTGGTGAAAGGCATTTCAGTTTTTGCTGTGGTGTCGAATAGGCATTGATGGAAGGAATACCAATAACCGCGTACATTCTAAAAGTGTTAAATCGGAGTGTGCCACATTTAACTGTGAAAACTGTCATTTCAAAGACATTTGCAAAGAAAGAACTTAAATTGTTCACTTGAGCAGACACTTGAAAAACTATGAAACTGTGAAATGGCCATATACTTTTAAAACGAACATTCCTTCACAAATCACCCTTGAAGGATTTTAGAGCGTCTATGGTGCTTGTACAGGATGAATTACACAAAGCTAATGGAATCTGATGATAGTGAAGATACCACAGAGGCATGTAGCAGTAACATTTTAACAAGTGTTGTTGTTGAAGGAGAAAATTTAGATTTAGCAGGTTTATGGATGTGGTGAGAGAGGACATGCAGGTGATGGGAGTGAGAGAGCAAGATGATGAGGACAGGAAGATATGGAAGAAGATGATCCACTGTGGTGACCCCTAACGGGAGCAGCCGAAAGAAGAAGAAGAAGAAGAAGAAGAAGAAGAAGAAGAAGAAGAAGAAGAAGAAGAAGAAGAAGAAGAAGAAGAAGAAGAAGAAGAAGAAGAAGAAGAAGAAGAAGAAGAAGAAGAAGAAGAAGAAGAAGAAGAAGAAGAAGAAGAAGAATTGAACATAAGCTTGCATGCTTTCTTTTTGTGCGTGAAAACTGTACTACACGTTTCACAAGATGCAGTGCACCAGATTATTGAAAATTTAAAAGAGATATCGGCACTTTCAGAATCCCAAACCTTAAATATTATTGTGGACACTTTGAAGAAAAATGGCTGCACTCTTGGTAACTCTGATCTTGCAAATATTTCAGACACCATTCCCAAAAGCAACCCCTTTATAAAAGCTTGTAAAGGAGGAACACTTGCTACTGGTCACAAAAGAAAGGCTTATTTTAAGAAAAGTTTTGCTGTAGTTGAACCGGTTGAGTTTGCTTTGGCCAAATAAAAAACAAGTCATTTATTTATGTTCACATACTGAAAGTCTTAACAGCTTTGCTGGTCCGAGATGATGTTTTGGAGAAAACATTGAATTGTCCAGTGGAGACACCAGGGTATTATATGTCATATCTTGATGGAAAGTTTTATAAAGAAAACAAACTTCTTGATTCCAGAGAGTTTACAATTGCTATTTGTTTGTACATTGATGATTTTGAAGTTGCCAATCCACTTGGCACTTCACACAAGACACACAATTTAACTGGCAGTATACTGGGTTCGTCTTAACTGGCCATCAGAATTTCAAAACAATCTCAATGCAATACAGTTAGCACTTTCAAGCAAAAGTCTGAATGTAAAAGAGTTTGGTTATGAAGCTTTCTTTGATTAGTTTCTAAAAGATTTAAAGATGCTTGAACATCAGTACACTTTCTGGAAACAGCAGACGGACTGTGTTGGCTGTTTCTGCCGATAATCTTGCTGCACAAAGTCTTGCAGGATTCCAGGAGAGCTTCAAGGTAGACAAACTCTGTCGTTTCTGTTTCGCATCACTGTGTGACATTCAGAGCATAGACGAACGACAGGGATTGTTTCAAATAAGAGCACAACATGGGCATGATGATTTAATCTCTCAGTTTAAAACAAACCCCAGTCTTGAGTCTGCCAGTGGTGTGAGAGCTGAATGTCTGATGAGTAAGCACTTGACGTTTTTCCACCTTGTAACTGGCTGTCCACCAGACCTTCTTCACGATTTCCTTGAGGGTGTTGTGCATTTTGAGTCGAGTGTTTGTTTGCACATGCTGATTGAAGAGAATTATTTAACACTTGACTGCCTTAACACTATTATCCAGAATTTTCCATATGACTACTCTGATAAAGTTAATCGGCAATAAAAAAATTTCACAAGCAATCAGTTCCAAAAAAACAATTGGTGGGAATAGGCGCTGTTAAGGCTCTTACCTTTGATGATTGGTAGTTTAGTGCCGGAAAAAGAGAAAACTTGGGAAATGTTACGGCACCCGAAGGATATTGTGGGACTTGCATTTTCCAGGAAATTTTCTTAGGAAACATTGTGCTATTTGGAGTCAAAACTCTCAGGACACAGACAGCTGTTTCAAGAAGTGTTTGTAAGTGAAAAACCAAAACCCAAACACCATTTCATAGAGCAAATATCCAAATGTGATAAGATGTTTTGGCCCCTTAGTTGATCTGTGGAGCAGATGGTTTGTTTTATCAAGAGGGTAGTTCCTGATTCGTTCAGTTTTATAAACATTGTAGTTACTTTGCTAAGACAACATCAGCCATTGCTAGCATATGTTTTGGACTCACCCCATTTTTTAAGCCTTTATTGCAACCTGGCAAAGTAAAGGTGGTCCAAACCCATTTCCCGGAACCAAAGCTTAAGGATATTATCAGCAAAGAGTATCCAGGCCAAAACATGGTGTCTGTCACACATACTGTACGTTTGCGTGGAAGTACTTACTCAAAAGGTATGATAATATCTGTGGGTTCTTCTTCTAGTCTACCTGACTTGGCCTTCATTCAGAATATTTTAGTAATAAATAGTAAAGTTTAATTTGTTGTTAGAAACAGAGCTCATGGTACATTGAACATCTTCGGTCATATGAGATTGCAAGGTGCAACTATGGAGATGTAATTCTTGTTCGTCCAGTGCAACTGAATGACTTTATCCTCTTGCACCTTACAAAATAAGAGGAAAGCTTTTAACTTCTCTCAATAGATTTATAATGTGTTAGCCACTTATTATAATTATTATGAGCATCTTTTTTTATCGTGTCTTTTAGTAACATTTGTCACCATGTTACTCAGAGTTATTCTCGGACCTGACAATATACAAAAAGAATCCTTTCCCAATCCTTCTTCACTTGAAGACCTCAAAGAAATGCTATCCAAAAAGCAACAGACTGAGAAAGGATTTTCAATGCAGTATGAAGACCCTGACCTTGATTATCAGCTTTGCAATCTACATACAGTAATGCGGAGGAACTTCCACCCAAAAGAATTCACCATAAGAATTTTTTGGGAACAAATGATGAGCCCAATAGAAGAACCTGACAAAGACTAATCAGATGTTCCTTTTGACACTTTAGATCCAGCAAGTCCAGCCCAAGCTCATCCAGTTCTTGTCACCGTGTAAGTCAGTGGCCATCAAAATTTGTTTGACGTAGAGATCTGGCAATGGCAATGAACAATATGAGAAAGAACAAACAACTTTGAATGTTCCCTGTGATATGAAAATGGAGATTTTAGACAAATGAGCAGAACTAATTTATTCTTTCAAAGCTTACCCCACAGTATAAAAGTGTTGCAGGGGAACTTGTTTCTTCTAAGCACCCCTGTTTGTCTGAGCCTGGACCTGAGAAGCGGTGACAGGCATGGAAAATGATCCTAAAGCACAAGATGGACATCTATCGTCAAAACTTGTGGAGCGCTGGATACATTGAAGTCACAGTAAACCAAAAGAAAAAGAAAGGTGTTAAAAAATCCAAAGCCTGCAGAGATAAACTCCCTGCCTGACCATCCACCTGGTATAAATGAAAAAGTACTGGAATGTTAAAGAAGAGCCATGGTAGATGAACTGAAGAAGAAACATTTTAATATGAAAAACATGAATGACATTACATTCTCCATGAGAAGACAAGAAATTGTTCAAGAACAACCTTTAGTGTCGCTTCTAACATAGAAATGGCCAGGGCTCTTCTTAGAGCATCAAGTAATATCATAAGTGAATTTGGATTTCATTTATTAAAATGGGATTTTATAAATATTAATGCCATTGGCAATTTCTATACGTATGTATCTTTTAGGTGTATGGAGAATTCAAATGAATGACAGCAATCCACCTGTATAAAACCTTCCAGTTTGCTTTGGAAACGTATGCAAATGGGCTTATTGGCATGTTCAGAAGAAAAGGAGGTGATGAAGTCGGGGCCCTTTTGAAAAGACTTGATCAGCAGGTGATAACCAAGTTCTGGTTAGTGCCAGTCATGTCAAGAAATAGCTCACTTCTTTTTTCTGCAATTATCTATAATTATACTTAGACTAAGCTTTCAGGGATCATGTGGATTTTAAAAAATATTAAAGATCCCTACTATTATTAATTACGTAGATTTTTTTTATTATTTTTTTTTTTTTATTGACAAATGTGTATAAATCTGCCCTGCATTCATGTCTATTGTGTCTGTCAATTTAGTTGCTTAATTCTTGTTACATTGCAGTAGACACTGTATTAAGTATTAAGTTAAGGGAGTCAAGCATTTTTACAGTGAAATTAAATGAAACCTTGAACATATGGAAAAAAGGTATGGAGTGTAAATCCAAATTAGATAAATGGCTATCTAGGGATCTTTCCCTTTTTGGCCGCAGTTATATAACCAACCTAGAGAGAATCTCCAGGTGTATTTTTTTCCAGCTAATTCTCCTTCCATTTCAACCCAGCCACAAGGGATGCACAAACCAAGTGTGTTTCCCAAGCCCAGATAAAAGGGGAGGGTTACGTCAGGAAGAGTATCCGATTTTGCCAGATCAATATGCGGACAACAATATAAATTTCCATACCAGATTGGTCGAGCCCCGGGTTAACAACGACCGCCACTAGTACTGCTAGTCAACAGGGTGCTGGCAGAAACTGGGCTACTGTTGGCTGAAGAAGAAGAAGAAGAAGAAGAAGAAGAAGAAGAAGAAGAAGAAGAAGAAGAAGAAGAAGAAGTGGTAGACGTGTCCGTAGGCAGGAGGCGAGGAGGAAGGTAAAGAGAGCGGACCTGAGGGTATGAACTTTGAACGTTGGCAGTATGACTGGTAAGGGCAGAGAGTTAGCCGATGTGATGGAGAGAATGGAGGTTGATATTTTGCGCGTACAAGAGACTAAATGGAAGTGCAGTAAAGCCTGGTGGATCGGAGGAGTATTCAAATTGTCCTATCATGGTGTGGATGAGAGGAGAAATGGAGTAGGAGTTATTCTGAAGAAACAGCATGTCAAGAGTGTTTGGAGGTGAAAAGAGTGTCAGACATGTCAGAGGGGGACATTGTTTGTACACTGGGTGGTTCCATTTCTTTCTTAGGCAAAGGAACATGTAAATATTACATTTAAAACACAGCATATGACGAGGCATTGTTGGGACTGGGGCGAGAAGTTAACAGACAAATTTCCTGGGTAATCCTGTTACTGATTATTGTGATGGCTGTCTACAGGATATCGGTATTTGCTGTCTTGAAAAAGAGTCACCACTTTGAAGTTTTAACTGCTTAAACATAGAAACAATACAACATTGTGATAAAAGAACTGCTCCTTCCTTGGAAAATGTTTGTATTTACCTTACTTGAAAATCAACATGTCTGAAAATATTATTTTCTAATCAGCATATTTGTACTCATTGATAGTTGGTAACAATACATTTAGTTAACTTGTGTTTTCATTATTTGTTAAACCCTGGAAATTTAGATGTGCCATTGTTTAAACCAATTGTCCAGGACTGACAATGGCAGGGACTGAAGGAGATTTAAACTTCTAGGCAGAAGAAGGCAGGGACAAGGGACGGTCCACTGAAAATGCTGCCAAGAAACTCGGACAGAGCACAGGGACTCACAGGCACACAAGGGTCTGTGGCTGGTGCGATGTGAGGCACAAGGACGGCAACACTTATCCAAATGGAAGAAGAGACAGCTCCACAAAAAGAGGGCTGTGAATCCAGTGAGAGAGGGAAGCGCCATGAAAGGAACAAGCAAAGCTGGCAGACGAGAAGTGAGGCATGCCGAGGTCACAGCAACACAAGGAGCCCAGAGTGGAAAAAAAGAACGACGAAGTGTCGCTGACAGGGATTCCATCGATTCTGACAAAACTTCTTTTGGGAAATGAGTGTCCGGCGAACAGAGTGCATCCGTGGACAGTTGGAAGGTTAGTTGTTGGGGTAACATAGTGTGCAAATTGGACTCTGCACCACTAAAGTTTGTATCCTCCAATTCTGGTTTTTAATGGACTTTTAGAATGTGGACTGTGTGTTTTCCTTGTAAAAAAAGGAATTTCATTCCTGATATTGTTAGATTTTGTTGTGTTTGTTTATTTTTTTTAATGTACTTTATATTGTCTTATGTAATAGAAGTTACTGTTGCTTTTCCTGAAATTACTGTTGTGTCTTTCATTGTGTGTTTACTCACCGCCCAATTTAAAGAAACCTGTGTGCTATTATTAGTAAATTTCAGGAGTTCCCAGTCTCTTAATAAAACGGGGTGGATATAGCTATGTAGCTGCCGAAGTATAAGGCAAGTTCAAGCATGGGTAAAACAGGTGCCAAAAGAAATCTCTCAGTCCAAAAGTTTGTTTTCAAAATATTTAGTGACAAATAAAGGCAAATAATCCACACGAGAATAAAGGAAAAAAGTAGTTACACACGTAGAATAAAAGGCAAAAATAATAAAGAAAAAGAAAAATGTATCTTCTCTAAACTTAGCTTTGCTTGAGAAACTTTAGTTATTTCTGTACTTCTTCTTCTATACTTAAAGATTCTTATCTTCTTCTTCTGTATGCTTTAAATGTACGGCTCAGCACTTAAATAAGCGTGTTACCTTACGAGTTACTTCACACACTCAAAGGGCACGAGAGGCCCGGTTTAAAACCTTGTGCCCTCTACACCTTACACATGGCAAGGCTGGTCACTAAATGAGAATAATGTTTAGTCAGAGCTGTTAGAAATGGCTAGAATATACCTATTCAATTCTACTTGAGGGGATTATAGGAACCTCCCATACTGTAGATTATGCACTGTCATTTAGTAAAACGTTTATGAATCTTATGTAACAAGGAACTGGCTCTTATAGGCTACTTTAATTCAAGGAGCTCTGAATTCACCATCTTCTCAGGGGTCCACATTTGAAGGATCTGCTCTAAAGGGGGTACACGATGACAACAGGTTTGAGTTCACTCCCACTCACTGTTGTCAATTGACCAATCAAAGAGCAGTACTCGCAAGAGCCCACCCTCTCAACTTTAACATGAAAAAAAATGAGGAAATCCTACTGTACATAAAGAATTAAGCAACAGAATATAATTCTGTGACATATTGTTTATACTTACATAATTTATTATTTATTGCCACATTTCATTATAAATGTATTCATTTGCATATATACGGTGTTTGTTGAAATAATTTTCCTGAAATATTAGCATTTGGACATCCTACTTTTAGACTTGACTTCAAACGCACGATTGATGAAATACTGTGAACGTTAACATATTTCATTTTTATAAAAATCGCACATTCTTTTGACAGCCCTGAGCATAATGCATAGAAAAACTGAGTTAAAGACACTGCAGATTTTATTTTGTATCCAATGTAACGTAATAATTTTTACACCCAACACCTACGCAAGGGCAGGTGACACAGCTAGCCAAGCCAAATTATTTTAATTTCCAAATCCAGGATGCTTGATCAGATTTTGTGTCAGCGCACTAAGTTCAGTCTCTTTGTTGTGACGTCTATAAAGACACAAACTCTTTTTACTGATTCCGTGTCGAGTTATGTAGTTCACTACGCGAGGCACCTGCAGTAAGACTGAGAATAGTTTAGTGCGACAGTAGGCAGGCTCACAAATTCTTTTTTATCATTAATGCACATTTCTTCTAACTGTAATTATTATCAGAAAGGAGGAAAAAGCTGTTGAAAAACTAAACAAGTACATGACTTTGAAAGACTTGTGAAAATAACTGTATTAGAAATCAACACCAGTTTATTTACTTTTATATTTCTGGTTTTTCTATTTTGTATTTTGAGGGAGGCATACATCGCCATTTTTTCACTAAGACAGTACAATTTCCAGTCCCAATGTTCCGAAGAGCACTGAACAAATTAAACCTCTGTCACAATGTGAAAAGGGCATCATCAGATTCCTTAGCCTGTAAACCTCTGCAGAGTTACTGTCTCCTGTTTCCTCCCATCCACTACTCCACCTCTTGTCACTTTCAAATCCAAATTTTTGATCGACCTTACACAGCTATCTACTGGACAGAACGATAATCACAGAAAATCTTTACATTGAAAAATAACAAACCTATTTAGAAAACATGTCCAGAATAGTGCACAACAACAACAGCAGAAAAAACAAAATATAACAACAGAATAGCAAACTTACAGCATGTTGTGATGTGAGATTTTGCATATAACTTGATAAATGTTTTGTATGTCTTTATTTATAATTTAGGCAAACCGATGTAATTTAGTGTTACTTTGCTCTTTACGACTAATTTTACGACAGGTTTTGGGGGAATGTGTCTTAAACCAGTTTGATGAGTATTTCTCTGCTAAAGTCTTTCAACCCCCTGCAAGGAAGCCAGGATGTTTAGCATATGGTCTTGGGGGGGTTGCAGGTGTTAAGATGTTCCATTTCCCCCATTGGTCTGAGATATGGCTGTCTGGATTGGCTGAAGGGGTTGGATGGAAAACCTATAAATTTGCTTGCTCAACCACATTCTCTCTCTTACTAACATCTGAAAAGAAGAATATCTCTTGCTAACCTGTGATGACGTAGAAGTATCTTTGTTTTGTTAACAACTGATGAAGACCATCGCACCATGAACTGACAAGAACAGCACAATGAAGAGCACAGCTCAGCAGACTTATTGAACAGGCTTGAGGGCTGTTCTGAAGAAAGCTGAGCACCAACGATGCCTTAACTACAGACATTTTAGGAGTAACCACAAGTCTATGTGCCACCTGAGTTACACATCACCATTTTATCAGGTTGGATGGTTACCAAAATTCAAATGTACTTTGCATTTTATTATTATTTATGCATATTATCAGTAATACTTTATTTTATGTGTAACTTAATCCCTTTTTGTCTTTTTACTACATCTAATTGCCTGAGGTTATAGATATAGAAGGGAAGGTGGGGATAAGTTATATGGTACAATAATACCTTATAAACAGTGGTAAGTCTGTGAGTTCTGCAGTAAACCTCATGAGATCACCAGACTTGTTTTGAAAGGTGATGTGCTGTTTTATTGATTTAAACTGGTTCACAAAAGGCAGTTTAACGTAGGAGGTTCATTTTCTACATATTTTTCCCATGCGCTTACACTCTGGTAATCTGTCTTAGGTAATTAATGTACAGATGAGGTCATTTGCGCATGCTGGCTATTTCAACTACAGAATGTCAAATGAGTTATAAAACACAGTCTTGGTCAGATCGTTATCTAAGTAATTATAACATAAAACACATGCTAAAATAAATCTCACATTTTATATATTATGAGTCACACTTGGCATAATACAAAAGGTGGCACAAAAGGTCACTGCTAGAGAAGCTGGCTGTTCACAGAGTGCTGTATCCAAGCACATTAATGGAAAATTTAGTGTAAAGTAAAAAAAATGTAACAGCAGAAAGAGGTGAAGAAGAAACAGAGATCGCCTCAGCCTTGAGAGGATTGTGAAGCACAGCCTATTCAAGAATCAGGGACATGGGCTACAACTGTCACAGCATTGCTGAACCAGAGACACCGTCAAAAGCGTCTCACCTGGGCTAATGAGAAAACAGACTGTTTCTCAGTGGTCCAAAGTCCTCTTTTCAGATTAAAGTCAATTTTGCATTCATTTGGAAATCAAGGTCCCAGAGTCTGGAGGAAGAGTGGAGAGGCACACAATCCAAGTTGCTTGAGGTCCTGTGTGAAGTTTCCAAAGTCAGAGATGATTTGGGGAGCCATGTCCCCTGCTGGTGTTGGTCCACTGTGTTTTATAAAGTCCAAAGTCAATGCAGCCATGTACCTGGAAATTTGAGAGCACTTCATGGTTCCCTCTGGTGACAAGCGTTATGGTGAGGCAAATTTAATTTTCTAACAGGACTTGGCACCTACCCACACTAACAAAAGTACACATACCTGGTTTATTGACCAGCAAAGTTGCCTGACCTAAACCCCGTAGAGAATCTATCAAGCGGAAGATGAGAGACAGGAGACCCAACAGTGCAGACGAGCTGAAGGCCGCGATCATAGCATCCTGGAGTGCCATAACACCTCAGCAGTGCCACAGGCCGATCGCCTCCATGCCAGGCCACACTGATGGAGTAATTCATGGAAAAGGAGCGCCGACCAAGTACTGAGTGCCTACATGGACATACTTTTCAGCAGGCCAACATTTCTGTATAAAAAAGCATTTTTTATTGGTCTTATTGGTCAGAGGGGACTCGTGGTCTGGAATCCCTACAGATTTTATTTTTTTCTCCAACCGTCTGGAGTTTTTTTTTGTTTTTTCTGTCCCCCCTGGACATTGGACCTTATTCTTATTCTATGTTAATTAATGTTGACTTATTTTATTTTATTATTGTGTCTTTTATTTTTCTATTCTTTATTATGTAAAGCACTTTGAGCTACTCATTGTATGAAAATGTGCTATAGAAATAAATGTTGTTGTTGTTGTTATGTAATATTCTAATTTTCTGAGATACTGAATGACTGACAAACTGAATTTTAAATTTTCATGACTTGAAGGCCACAATCAGCAAAATAAAAAGAAATAAACACTTGAAATATATCACTCTGTGTGTAATGAATATACACTCACCTAAAGGATTATTAGGACCACCATACTAATCCGGTGTTTGACCCCCTTGAAACCTTCAGAACTGCCTTAATTCTACGTGCCATTGACTCAACAAGGTGCTAAAAGCATTCTTTAGAAATGTTGGCCCATATTGATAGGATAGCATCTTGCAGTTGATGGAGATTTGTGGGATGCACATCCAGGGCACGAAGCTCCCGTTCCACCACATCCCAAAGATGCTCTATTGGGTTGAGATCTGGTGACTGTGGGGGCCATTTTAGTACAGTGAACTCATTGTCATGTTCAAGAAACCAATTTGAAATGAGTCGAGCTTTGTGACATGGTGCATTATCCTGCTGGAAGTAGCCATCAGAGGATGGGTACATGGTGGTCATAAAGGGATGGACATGGTCAGAAACAATGCTCAGGTAGCCCATGGCATTTAAACGATGCCCAATTGGCACTAAGGGGCCTAAAGTGTGCCAAGAAAACATCCCTCACACCATTACACCACCACCACCAGCCTGCACAGTGGTAACAAGGCATGATGGATCCATGTTCTCATTCTGTTTACGCCAAATTCTGACTCTACCATTTGAATGTCTCAACAGAAATCGAGACTCATCAGACCAGGCAACATTTTTCCAGTCTTCAACTGCCCAATTTTAGTGAGC